>NW_026938238.1:1122500-1177791 GCF_032062105.1 Saccostrea cuccullata
GGTCCACAGTTTTAAAACGAGGCGGTATTTTTTGTAATGGATTTCCATGGAGGGTTAGTTTAACTTCATTTACTACAAGCGTGTTTGCGACGGACTCCGGAATGTTCTGTATATTATTTTCTGATAGATCCAAGTGAGAGACGCGCTCCAGATAAGACATGTTTTTAATTTCTGATACCTGATTTTCTTTAAGAATTAATGTTATATTTTGATCATTTGGAATCTTCTTAGGTAATTGAGTCATGTTTGTATTGGTACAGTTGACAACAGTTCGATCTCGGCTAGGTTGTTGGTAGCAATGACAACCCGTGGGACAGTCTTTGGTTATGTTAGTTATAAATCTATCCAGCTGTCCTTCTTTCGTAAGCCAGGCGATCGACTGGTTTGCAAGCTCGGGTGGTTGGAAGCATTTCACATCGAAATAATCTCTCCAAACTTTCGCGATTACTTCTTTTGATAATTCAAGAAAAGGCACCATTGTGCCGTCACACGTTAACTTACATCCTCTTATATCGAAACCGAAGCTGAATACTTTCCCAAGCTGTGTTAAGTCTGAAATACCAAGCTTGGTGAAATCTGGGAACTTGGTAAACAAGTTTCTTTGCAAATTAACAATCCCTCCGTCACCAAGGCTGGTCTTCAGATCCACCTTAATGGTAAGTTCGTTCGTGAGCTCTTCAATTTGATTGTCGTTATAATTTATTTCACAAAAAGGATTTATAATGGCAAAATTTGTAATGTCAAGACTTTTAAGGTGATTGTGACTCACATCAACAAAATACATTCCAAGCGTGGAGCCAGATACTGTGTGTGGTTCAATCCTTTTTACTTCATTAAGTGAGAGATCCAGTACACGTAGATTGGACATTCCCTGAAATGTGTCATTGCTAATTGTTTTTAACTTATTTCCTTTAAGAATTAAGGTATCCAAATTAGACAGGCAATTGATACCCCTGATGTCCGTCAATTCATTCTCAGATAAATCAATTTTGACCAAGTGTTGAAACGAACAAATGTTTTCAGGAAGGGAGGCAAGAAAGCCGTTTTTGTGAGTGAGGCTTTGTGATTTCGCCCCTCGAATATCTCCAGAGGAAACAACCCAACCTCGACCAAGACGGCTGGTGTATTCCAAAGAAACATGTTCCAGTTCGTTTTCAATTTCCCAAAGAGGCACTGCTGCACATCGACATATCTGGTTCATCCGCTGTTTTTCCACACGCATATTACTTAAATCGCAAAAGTCATGATTACAATTTGTCGGACAAAATAAATCAGTTCGATTATTTTCAGGGTCTTGCCATTTAAAGAAACCGACAGGGGCACTTCCATTTGACATAACTGGTATTGTCAAAATCCAAAACACCGTTAATGATATTATTTCAATGCTTCTGATCATTTTCTGTGTTCGATTTTAAAGAAGATAAGCAACAAGTGCAGTCGTTTGCACGTTCTTATATAGATTTCTACCTGTATAAATAAATACTCTTTCTCCTGGTAAGAATTCCCCTTCTTTCTGATTTATTATGTTGGGTCTATTTATAGCATCTTGAACGGTGTTCTGTATATAAGGGCATGGATAGTTTCCTTTTGGGGCGGGTATTTGGTAAAGCAAACAAATACCAATACGCATAACCTAATCACTAGACCCTTGTGACGACAAAATTTAGAAGGTACTTGCGCAGCAACCTTTTAGTATCAAGAAAAAAAAGATACATTGCATAATAATAATATCTAATTTAAAAAAAATGCATTTTTAAACATGAACGCAATGTAATTTCACATCAGACTGAAATGTAAGAGAAGCATTCGTCTAGTTATGTAATCTTTATTTCAGTAAGTTAATTTGAAACGGAAGGGAATTACGAAAAGTTCCTTTAAATGATTTTGTGCAACGGGCACTATAAGCACTTTTGCTTTTCATACTTGCAAAATTCTGGAAATCATTTATATTTTACAGGGGAAGAAAAAATAAAACTAGGCGACTCAGGGAATACAAAGCTAACCAGAGTTAGAATGACCGTGTTTCATATATGCTGTATACTAAGTGTAGAAAATCGGACATTTTAATAAGGACGCGTGGAGGTTTCATTTACTGACCAAACAAACAGGTGACCTCCAATGTCGCCCGAATTTCTACTTCCTTGTCCGGAAAATTTAAAATAAAAAAACGGTTATCTTAAGTTTATTTCAGACCAAAGTAAACCGATTCCATTTGAATGTTTATCAAAATGATTAATAAGTTTTTCTCTTTACGTATACCCAACAAGCAGGATTAACAGCAGAAAAAGGTTTTAAGAAAAATACATTATTAAGTTCATTATTGTATAATTGTGCTTTCATTTTAAAAGCGTTTAACAATTTAATATACATTAATATAATATTACGTACAGGGAATTTATGGACAGGGGACAGGGAACCATAAATTACATGCCTTTTTCCAAAAGGAAAACCGACAACTCAGACAAATAAACATCTTCTCAACAATCAATTTTATAAAGCTGCAACTCTTATCAATATGTTTGTTCGTTATATCAAACAGTTTGAAATGAAGTACGTGTGTCATTCTAGAGATAACCGAAGCAGGCATAATGTATATTTAAATGATGCAGAACTATTATCCTTTCCCAAGAAAAAAAAAATTTTGACGCTTTCTGTGCTGAATTTCAAATACTAGTACACTATTTGACATATATGAAAGCAGTGCATGTTTCTGACACGTTTTTCTAACCTTATCATTCTTGGACCTTGGCATGATAAGAGAAGTCCCGAACAGAGAGCTTCCTGGAGGCTTCTCATTGGTCGGATCTCAAAAGACATGTTTGAAAATTATCACAGTTAGCAAATCTTATCAACGTTGAAATTTTAACGTCTTTTACCGATTACGGCAAAATATATTTAAATATATATTTTTAAAAAAAATTAATAATTAATATCAAAACAATTTTAATTTTAAACGGTTTGTGCGACTTTGTGGTAATTTTAAACAGGATTCATGTTCAAATAATCATCATTTCTCTTTTATGGACAATTCATTAACTTTAAAAAAAATTTACCCTTCAAAATTTAGTTCAAAGAAAAAAATATATTCACTTTCTTTTATCTATTTGTTCCTTTGTAGTAATTGTTTGATTTAAATAATATATATTTTTTGTATTGATCATTTGATTTGCTTACAAATCACAGTGTTTGAGTAATGTTGATGACAGAGTAATACCCAGCAACATTTAAATACTTCAAGAGCTGTGTCAGTACTTGACCTACCCTGATTTAGGATATTATATTCCCCTGGACTTCAAAGACATTTCTTGACACCAATCATTTTGATTTTAAAAGTTTTATACAGCTTCCCCCTTTTGAAAATACTACATGTAGTACTGACGTATAGAATTTGCTTGAACACATTTTTGATTTATTGGTAGAATTCAGCCTTATAAAGGTAAGTCTCTACCCCAAAAAATCTCTCCTTTTTTAACCCATTACCTGACTATCTCAAGTTTTCACCGACACTTGAACATGGAATTATATTTTAAACAATTTCCATGATTAATGAATTAATTTAAAAATAGTAATATTGTCGGAACATTCTATCAGCAACATTCAAACCAAGTCTACAGGTGCCCGTGACATTTCTGTAATTTTAATGCTACAGCAAAGTTTGAAATGAAAATATCTCAAAAAGATTCACAGAGAATAATATGGTAAGGCACAAGCGGGTGATGGGAAAGTTTTCAGAAACGTGTTCAGATAAAGACACTAACACTCAAATACTTATCACTTACATTTGATAAAGTTTACTTGAAAATTATGTAATTTGGCAAAATATGTCAGCATGTAAAAATACCTTGCTGGATCTTGATAAGTCTGACTCATAAAGTCACCAGAACACAACCTCAGGATTAAAGTACAGCTGATCAGTGTGAGGAATTACTTCCTCTCTCTAAATCTGCCCTTTACTTATTTGTAGAGTTTTGTATTAATTTATACAGCACAGACACTTGTTTCGTATTCAGGGCACCCCTACTTATTTTTAAAAATAAGAAGGAGGTTCCCCGTAAACAAAACAAGTGCCTGTGATATGCAGCCTCTCTTCTATAAATGTGATGAAAAGTTAAACTGCCAACTTAACAAAATAAGATTACAGGTTCTTCACCTGCATGAAATAACCCATACCAAATAGTCCCATTCTCTATAATGTAAAAGGAATATGTGATATGTTGCTGGATGTGTAAGAAAAGTAATTTAGAACTCATTTTATTTTTAATACATCTGAGCTGTTCCATCTCAGACTTGAACTCTTGACCTTCCACTTGTTGAATCTCACAGTAACCGAGTCACCATGTTTGTGTCCAATTGAAATTCAAATATAGATCAATATGTATAAGGGGATTAAATAGAAACAACAGCAACATTGCCAAGATATGTTTACAGATATGCCAAATTCTGAAGTGGTGTTGTTAACTCCACTGTATCAGTAATCAGTGTGTGAGCATCTCAACAAGACAGATACATGTATTTTCTAATAAACAAAACCATCATTCTACAATGCAATGCCTAAAACTGTTAAAGTAGAATGTGAGCTGGGATATAGATTTTATTGTAGTATGTTCAATCATTTTGATTCACAAAAAAATAACTTGTAAAACAGCAGCAAACAACAATAATGTAATCATTTATAACAAGAAACTGGCTGTTTCTTAATTTATCTGGCTTACAAAGTCTGCCAATAGCAAGTTATGTAGAAAAATACCTTCTGTTTTGGCACCCATTGGTTAATTCTCATTCAGACACTAATAACGCTCCGAACCATTCATAAAATACTATAGCTGCACAAGTTACACTGCCATTAAACATCTCATAATAATTAAAACTTATATATACATGTAATTTGTATTTTAAAAAGAACAAATCAATCAAATAATTCTTGTACATAGGAAATTTGTCTGTAATTCACTCATGGGCAACACTTTTTGGATTGATATCATCATTAATGACTGCATACAAAGTCTTGGGTGCATTCCAAGACATATAAAGTATTACACTGCTTCATCTACTAGATTGATTTTGATAACATTCTTACACATTGAACATTAACTTTCAAACATTAAATAAAACAAAATTAAATGCATCATCCTGGCACAATTTCATAAACAATTCAGTACAATTGTATTGATGAAAGATTTCATAGAACTTCTGTCCTTTGAAGAACCGAATATTTCTAGAATTAAAACAAGATACGTCTGTATAACACTAATGCCCCCATGACATTAAAGTTTGAAATATTATAATGTCTATGAAATGTGGAAAAAAATGATTGGAAATGAAACTAAAGAATATCAAATTACATTTTTGTTTTCTTAATATGTGAGTATTAAACCACATATTGAAGCTGCTTAAAATGGGAAAGAACATCAGAAAAAAAAGATTAGTACTTAACAATAAGGGAAAAAAAAGTCTTTCTCAAAATTGAGTCAATAGACAAAAAACTCAGATTTGAACTTAAATAGTCATCAACAAAAAAAAAGTCAAGAAGCAAATAAAAAGTCCTCAAACCTAACTAGGATGAAAAGACAGATGGAAAGGGGATAACAATTTATACCTGACCATTTCATGGCAGGGACATAAAAATATATTAAAACCTTAACATATTAACTTATCAAAAAACAAGGTATTGCACGATTTGTGGCACCTGTTGAGAATTAAGAATCGGGTGGTGGATCAAAGGTTTGCATAGCACCAATAGCCTGAGTTACAGAGGTGACATCACTGATAATCTTCTGGGCAATCTGTAGAGCCATGTCCTCCTGCTCCTACAATCAATCATTGATATATATCCGATACTGTAGATTACTTTAAATAATATTACAAGGATTTAATTATCACATAATTTTACGAGAAGCACCACTTGCAAAGAAATAAAATAAATTGCTTTTAATTTTATGGTGCTGAAATTATGTTAAATATTTTGTTCAACCATTAACTTGAAAAATATTGTTCTCACAATTTCATGTTAAAGAGGCATTTCACAACGATAAAGACTCGCAAAAAACCAGAAGTCTCTGTCGAGACTGTAGCTCTACTGGTTTGTACTGATCAAAAACCGATGCACAGAATTATGTATCTTAGTGTAGTCTACTTGTGTGATAAATTATATTGAAATCAGACCAAAACTGTAGAAGGAGTAGCATTTTAAAGGAATTCCACAGAAAATTCTACTTTTAGTAACCATGGCAACACCGTTCATTGAAATCAAAAACCGATGCACTATTATATGTAAATTAGTGTAGTTTACTTGTGTGCCAAGTGATAATGAAATCAGACCAAAACTGTAGAAGGAGTAGCGTTTTAAAGGAATATCTCAGAAAATTCTATTTTTAGTAACCATTGCAACACCGCTCATCGAAATCAAAAACCGATGCACTATTTTATGTATCTTAGTGTAGTCTACTTGTGTGCCAAGTGATATTGAAATGAGACTAAAACTGTAGAAGGAGTAGCGTTTTAAAGGAATTTCTCAGAAAATTCTATTTTTAGTAACCATGGCAACATCGTTCATCGAAATCAAAAACCGATGCACTGTTTTATGTATCTTAGTATAGTCTACTTGTGTGCCAAGTGATATTGAAATGAGACTAAAACTGTAGAAGGAGTAGCGTTTTAAAGGAATTTCTCAGAAAATTCTATTTTTAGTAACCATGGCAACATCGTTCATCGAAATCAAAAACCGATGCACTATTTTATGTATCTTAGTGTAGTCTACTTGTGCCAAGTAATATTGAAATCAGACCAAAACTGTAGAAGGAGTAGCGTTTTAAAGGAATTTCTCAGAAAATTCTATTTTTAGTAACCATTGCAACACCGCTCATCGAAATCAAAAACCGATGCACTATTTTATGTATCTTAGTGTAGTCTACTTGTGTGCCAAGTTATACTGAAATCATACTAAAATTGTAGGAGGAGTAGCATTTTGAAAAATTGTTTACAGACAGAGACAGACAGACAGACATACGGACGGACGCTGGATGCATTACTATCGCATAAGCTCTTCTGGTCTCTGACCAGTAGAGCTAATAAGGAATCTACAGTATATACATATACATGTAAAGGTAACTGGATTCCCCATTTATCCAACCTGTAAATTCATGTCCTTTCCACCTGGCCCAAGTCCTGCCTAATACTGACAGATGATACCCTACTTTTCTACTGTATTTAGATTTTAAGGAATTTTAGATTTTGTGCTTAAATATATTTATACCAAACTGCATATACAAACTAGCAAGATTACTTTGAGAAAATATTTTTCCCTTCCTTTGGCAAAAATCAGTTTTAGTATATGCTGTCTTTCATTTTTTTTTAATCACTTGTGTGATTTTTGGCCCAAAGAATGTGTTCTTTCCCTAAACTTTGAAAACTCACCTTGTCCTTCCCTTGTTTTTTCTTGAAAAATCCTGAGTTGCCTGTAAAATCATTATCATTATATTTGTAAAACATGGATATACTTTTGTTCAAGTAATGCATTTATTTGAAGTTATGAAGTTTTATATAATGTAATCACTAAATATTCAGTGTTGAATTTCAATAATTCTTACATCTATATCAATTCTATTTCTATAAAAACCATTCAAAATAAGCTCAAACTCTCATATAAAGACAAATATCTGTAAATTGTAATCATTATCTATACATTTAGGTGTTTAAAAACATATATCCCTACCTTTGGCTTTATCAATTTCTGGCTGGGGATCTAATTCAGACATAAATCTACCAAGTTCATCCACTTTACCCATTGACATCCTGAAATAAACAAAAACATTTTTTATAAAACAACCGCTTTCAAGGATTGACAAATTATACATGTATATCAAATAAGCAGAATTTTTCCACTTTTACAGAACACTAAAAGATATAATTTTTACCCTGGACTTGGTCTTTTCCAAAGTAGCTCTGGATTAAGTAGCCGAGGGTCGACGTTCATGTCTGTTTCCTGGAGGGGGGAGACAGACTTGCGTAGGTGACTGGTGTCCATTGCTAAAAGTGTGTTCTTAATGCTCTCACTCCCCACACTCTGTCCACTGTGTACGGACATGGCATCACTGTCTGTAATCAAGGATCAGAATGTGTTATACCTTATCATGCAGTGAGCTATAAATAAAAATGATGACACATTGCACAAGAACAATGTTGTTTACCTTGTCTTTTGTGTCTGGTTTGTTTTGGTAAATCTGTTGCTATGGTTACTGTGCTGACTAGCTCCGATAAATATTTGTAGTAAATCTCACTTTGTAAAAAACTTGGGAAAAAGGACTGAAAGAAATCAATAAGGAGATTACTTCAAACAACAACATGTGTTTAAACTATGCTTTCCTTTTGTCTGAATATTTGCAATGACACTATTCTTTATTTTACCTCAGTACCCCCTAATACATTTTGGAATGCTATCAACACACCTTTTCCATTGTGCGGTAAACAATGTGCTGGGTTTTGGCAAAACAATCTGGCAGAGGGCCTTCCTCTCGACAAATGTTCCCTTCCACTTCAAATCGAGTTTTATCATCAAATCCAAGGGGGTGGGAAGCTTGTAGAGAAAAATATCTGGAACACAGAGAGAACAGGTGAATATATACAAAATGTTTTCACTTTGTACGTAGTGGGCACTCTTTAGTGTATATCCCAGGTGAAGCCGTTAACAATCAGTTACATACTTGTCGTACAGGACCATGGCATCACTCTGGGCCTGCATGCCATCGTAGGTGCCCTCAAAAGACATGAGGTGCTGCCGGAAATTGTCCACAGCCAACCAGAACTGGAGAAGTTCAGACCCACCCTCCTGTTCCATGTACTGCAAAGTCAAAACATGGGAAATATTGTAAGAACTTACATACACATTAGTCTTGTCGTCCGCAGTGGTTAGAGCATCTGCTCTAGAGTTGTAAAGTAAGGAGTTGATCCTTACGTAGCGAGTTCAAATCCCGCTGTGGGACATGGAGACCGGTCCTTTGGATGAGACCATATAAACCGAGGTCCCATGTCGCAGTAGGTGCTAGCATGAAAAAGACCATTCACTGCTCAATGGCCCTGAGTGCCGAGTAAAGGACAAAACTTGTAGATCTCCAATGGCAAGTGGTGTCGATATATGAGCGAAAAATCCTTGAGAGGGATGTTAAAACAACAAGCAATCAATCAATCATTCATCTATATCAATTGCCATTAATTGCACATCATTTGATACATGTTTTATGATGCAGTAGTACTGACTTCTTCCATTTTAATATTCAATTAAATATTTTAAATATTTGTAATTGTGTGATTATTGTTATTAATTTAGATTATAATATAAAGGTCTGATGACACATTCCTTGAATTCCTACTTTGTGACTCTTTGAAACATACATTTACCTAAAATATTTACTAATAGGGTTTCCCATGACCAGATAAAAGAATAATTTTCCAATCATGAAATCAAATATCCTTCATGCATTTATACTTCGGCAACAATAGAAATCAAATTTTTGGAAAGTAAACTCTTGATAAAAATTGTTTAGTTTCTAATGGCACTGTGGTAAAATACTGTACCATTGATCAATATTATTGACACATTCAAGGAAAATAACTCAATTTTCTATTTTTTTTCAAAATGAGATAGAAAATTGAGTTATGCCCCTTCTCATACACAATCCATATTTCTTGTAAAACAGTTTAACTTTTATGAATTAACTTTAATAAAAAATGTTTGGAATAACACTATTAAAAGTGAAGTATGGTTTACAATTATTGCTAGAGCACCTGGGTATAAAAAAAATCTGGATATTATTTTGATGAGTGACATGGAAAAAAAGATATGACACTTGTTTCCAGTGAGTCTCAGAGAATTTATTTTTTTGGCAACAGAAACACAAAAAATTCTTTTTTTTTTCTTACAATCATTGCTTGACGCCTTATCTGGCTTTCAAATTTGCAATAAAATAAACGTGATACATGAATACATGTATTATAATTCAAGAAATTTTCATTAGGACTAATTCGAGCATTTCCACCTCTTGAATCTTGCACACGTTTGGTAACAATGTTACAAAATGTAACAAACATCACCTTTATATTTTGTGATGAAACTTGTAGAAATAGTATTTACATTATAAGTTCTTGGAAAAATTTTAACATTATTGAAGAATGTGTTTTCAGATCTTAATACTGAAATATCAAAATGCATACCATGAACACTCATATACTATACCAAAATATTGCCAAAGCTCGTGAACTGCTTTTATATTCAAGCATCAAGTGCGATACACCTCTGAGAGAGAAAAATTATAAAAATACATACATACCTCCATAAAGTAAAACATTGCACCATCATTGTACAAGATATCAGATAGAGTGATCTGCCCATTGGTAAGAAGATGAACTTGGTGTTTGCAGAGAAATTCGCTTGTGGAGAAATCAGGAAAATGACTGCAACAACAAAACATTTGTTTTTGTCATTTGAAAGAAGTACCAGTATATATAAATAATGTGAAAATATTAAGCCTGTACTTTTTTATCAACAAGGTAATTTTTTTTATAAAGTTTAAGAAACGGATATACTGTAAATCACTTTTTATTCGCGAGAACTTTATTTTCGCATAATTACGCGAGACAGTGTGCTCGCGAAAATTTAATTCTCGCATATAATAGCATTCCTTAAGCTTATATAGAGCAATAACCACTATTTGTGAAAATTTTGTCTCGCTCATCAAGAGTCAATGACTATCTCGCGAAAATAAAGTGATCTACAGTAATGCTTCAACTACATGTGTAAAATAAAAAATCCAGTGGATTTAAAAAACAAAAAGTCCCATATCATTATGCAGGGGAAGTTATATTTACGAAATACTTTCAAAATCAACATCAAATACAGTAGAAATATCTATCATGGATGTCTATCCCAGTATCTAAACATTTTGTCTATTAACAACACATGATCTCTGTATAATTACATCCCTATACTCATTAGTCTTACTCTATTTTCATGACATTCAGAACAAATTCCTGGCAGTCTGCAAAACAGGCCGGATCCACCTCTCCATCCTCTCGGCAAATTTTGGCTGAAATCAGAATAAATAGATTTGAACATTTACATCACATCACTTATTATAGATAAACATGTACACTGTTGGCAAAATGATATAATTAACATCATTTATTAAAGATAAAGCATGTACACTGTTGGCAAAATGATTAATTAACAAGGTTTACTCTGATGATTCAGATATATCATTGTTATACTGATGAAGCAATAAATGAAACACAGACCCATGCATCTGTTCCTGAGTTCATCTGTAATCTGGACAGGACTAGAGGCATCATGGGAAAGGTATTTCTGGAAGATGCTCACTGCATCCCTGGCAATGCCTAACGGTTAGATATACTCACATATTTTACATACATGTAAACAATGTACATATGGAGAGAATATTATTTTTAACCATTGAGATAATTCCATTAACTGGTCCATATACATATGTTTATCAAGTTTACCTCTGTTTTTTTTATATAAGAATTATGGGCAAGTTCTAAAGTTTACAATATTTACAAAAACCATAGACAGCTGAATTCGTACTTTTCTTGAGTTTATCGGCAAGTTCCTCCATTGGTAAGTTAGTCCTTTTGAGACTCTCAGTTCTCTTGATTGCACTGGTAGATACAGCATCACTAAGTCTACATTCCACGCTTTCTCTTGTATCACAGTCGGGGCCGGACGATCCCGGCAGGTGCTTGACTCCGAGGTCTATAGGGGTTGCTGGGAGACTTGACGGCTTGGATTTTATCACAGTTTCTAACATTGCTGACTCTGGTAAATCCAGTCTGGACTTTGACTGCCCTGTGTCATATGAGATCCTAGTTGGCACACTATTGGTTTGATTTTCACTTTCCACCAGCCCAGCTGAGTTCTCCTCGGTCAGTGTATGGTTAGAACCAATACTTCCAGTGTCCAGTTTATCCTCTGTCCCCTGTTTAACACTGGCTGTTGTGTCAGAGGGTGAGCGGTAGTGTTTGCTGGATAATGTTGACCTCCTGGCAGAGTTCAGGGAGTGGCTCCTTAGTCTACTCCAGGTGGAGGCCTGGAAACTCTCCGCATCCAGCCAGAATTTAATGTACTGGCCGGCCTTCCTTGATTCTAGGAATTCAATAAAACAGGACATTTTTTTTAAAGGGCATTCTTGTCAAAATTTGCCAAGAGAATTTCCATGTAATAATAAATATACTTAATGATGTTAAGGTTTTAGAAAGCTTGGAGTGTCGATATACAGGGGATACTGATATTTTGATAAATTATAAAACTATTTTAAAAAATTAGTATTTTATTTCCTAGTCATTAAATCAACATGATAAATTATAAAACCACTGCATTTTTTGCCTTGACATTAAATCAACAAATCATTCAAATCATGTGTGCTTTGAAATTAATACTTGAAGTTCATCAATATCATTCACTAAAACTTTACAAAAAAATAATACATGTACATATTAAACACTTTTTTTTTTACAAATAGTTGTGTAATGCATGTAACATTTACATTTTATTAATTGCATAACAAAGTCAGAGCTATATCCAAAATATGCCAAGAACTTAGAACTAGCAAAATGAAACATGCATGAATAAATATACTTAATGATGTTATGTGTGTACAAAACTATTATGTGTGTACAAAATGTTTGTATTTTATTTGCCAGATATGCTATTATACTATGGGCTATGGCATCCAAAAAATAAAATTAAATGAACATGTATAGAAAGTTGATTTGTTGTATACAAAGTGTTCTAAAAAATAATATTTTAATTGAAAGTGTAGCATTTCCAAAAATTATTTGCTGATGAACAAGCAGGTAGATAGTTGGATGACTCATGCTAAAGCTTTTCCTAAATTAAGTCTCTGGTCTACAATCACTAGAACTACATGTATGAACAGATTAATGTCCACTCACCAAGATCTCCATCATCTTCAACGCAAAGCTGTATTGGCCCAATACGACTTCTCCCTTCAAAGGATCCTCCTCGTTCTAAAAAAAAAAAAAAGAATGCACAAATACATCATCTTTCAACATAGGTAACATCAATACCTGTATTGACCTACTGCTTTCTAAAGGCATCTTATATGACCCTACCATCACTTATTTCTCCATTTACTAGTTCTACTTTTCTAAGGCTCTTTGTACTTTTTTGAGAATTATTTCTTTTCAGAGATGTTTCTGTGGGCTTCTGTTGATCACTTTTCTTATCTGAAAAGTTAGAAAGATCGCCGTATAAATCATCTGAATTACACAATTTACAAGTATTAGTAAATATGAAAAATTGAAAATAAAATAAATCAAACTGAAACCAGAGAAACTACTTCGCAATTATAAAAGCATAAACTATCATTAATGTTATATATTAGCACATATTTATTACGAATTTACGCATTTTTTTCGCATTCATCAGTTTAAATCATAAATTGAGATCGGGAGATACGCCTCCAAAACACAATAACGCCTGACCCCGGGTGTTTAACACTTACCCTTTCTTCTACTGAAGAACGACATCCCTCATCCGATGATGCAATGTTTATCTACATATCTATACAAATGCAATTTCTTTTAATGGCAACAAAGATCTCAATTTTTCATGGTAAACCCATGTTGATTTGATTCGCAAAATACTCCTGACGAATTCACTTCCACCATATTTACGTTTCAACGAATGTCGATCCCGATCTTATTAAACGCTCTCTCTCTCTCTCTCTCTCTCTCTCTCTCTCTCGTCTACTAAAGAATTGTGTTTTTAGCTCTTTTGAATAGTTTACCAAAGTTAATGAATAGGTATGTAATTCGAGATACATGAACATTAACAGATACATTATTTTTATGTCGTGTTCTTTTTTGATTTACAGTCAAAATACCGATTAAAACAAGCTCGAATCCAGGGTTGCAATTCCATTCTCTTTCCCGGATGGGGGGGGGGGGGGGGGGCATGATTTGGGAAATTGAAATTCTGTTTTTGTTTTTGTTTTTTTTTTATCATATATATTCTCAAATAAATCTTTGTTTGCTAAGGTGGATCCTCGGAAAGTCACGATTTGAACGAACTTGAATCTTCTCAATTTAACCCGACGATGCTTCCATATAAACAGGATTTCAAAGCTTTGCTGCTCTTCATAAGAAGACTTCTAAAGATTTATATCTATATATTTTCTTCAATATGCCTTTGTAAAACTTTGATCACCCATTGTTGATCCATCCTAACCCCGTGGGTCACGACTGGAACAAAACTGAATTTATATATGCTGAGGATGCTTTCACATAAGTTTCCTCTTTTCTTTCTCGATGTATGATTCTTGATTTTTTTTTTTAATCAAAGGATACCATTAACTCTTTTCTAATTCTTAATCCCCCTTTTTTGGAGAGGGAATGACCCCTCATTGAAAACATTGAATTCTTTTCACAAAGGGATATCTAAAAGTGGCAAAATTGGTTGAAATATGTCCAATTGTCATAAAAAATAAGTTAAAAATGAAAAATGTAAAAATACAGCTGAGTATCAAGAAGTTATAGAAAATGTGATCCAATTCAATTAACCAGTCCTACCTCCACCGCCCTACAAACCCCGTTAAATATTTTTTTTAACTGAACAGTTTATTTATTCTTTCTTCCTTTTTAAAGAATTTTTTGGGAAGTTTTCCCCCTTTAAAACCGTTGTTACATGTACTATAGCCTGATATATTGTTTGAAAAAATATTAGGCGTTCAAAGAAAGTAAATCTTTTTGATATCATCATAATTATTCTCTTTACATAATTCACTGCAAATGTTCAATTATTCTGCACCATAAATATTTTTACATTCCAGGGTCCTAGGTCCACTAGTGGACGCTTACAAATGAAGTTTGATATTCTACGGTTTTGTTTCTCATTGAGGGGCACAAGTCAGATTTCATCAATTGATAGAAAACGTTGTTAACTGAGAAAAGTTGACACCCCAATTTATATGATTCATTTTGTCACTGAAGGTTAATTATAATTGATCGAGAGCTATTAATTTCCCGAAAGAAGTCGCTGCAGTTAGCCCGTATAAAAAAAATGAAATAGATTTGTCAGGAGTTCAACTGACATAGCTGTTGAATTAAGCCGATCCTTAGTTGACACCGGGGAAATAAAATCTCTCCATGCCAACAAGGCCGTAACTACCATTGAGGCAAGTGAGGCAAATGCCTAACTAAAATTTTACAGTTTTCTAAACAGTGAAAAGTTTTTCATTGAACTAATATGAAACATAAAATTATGTATCTTCATAGTAAATAAATATTTTCAACTTTTGTTTCAATTTCTCCAAATTGTTCATAGAACGCATGTAAAATATAATTCGAAACGTTTGTTTTGTAAATTGCTTGATTGTTTAACATCCCTTCTAAGATTTTCTCATTCATATTGAGACACTACTACTTGCCGGTGGAGGACTGCACTGGGCTTTCCGGGTCATTGAAGATGATTGAAGAGTGAGAGAACTTTTTTGTGTCATCTCTTACTGTGACATAAAATGTAGGACCTCGGATTTTACGGTCTCATCCGAAGGACCAGTCTCCACATCCTGTGGTGGGATTCGAATCCCGATGTTATTTGACTAATACTGCAACAAAAAAGATTAAATCTTTTGGGAATCCCCCTCCCCCTTGAAACTCCCATCACTGGTGGGACTAAATGCCCAGCACCTTTGCCTCACTAAATATTTGAGCCTAGTTACGGCCCTGGCCAATTTCTTTTAGAACTAAATTTTTTACTCAAACACTGCATTACCCTTATTTGATAATACTGCAACAAAAAAGTGGGGGTGGGAGCTTTCAATGCACATTTCCTATAGAAAAACTTGTCTTCAAAAGGGGGTGCAGCCTGAGGCGAAGATATGGTTTTAATCAGACTGATCAAAACTGTTCAAAACCCCCTCATAACAATTACTTTATTTTTTACAAAATTATAAATTATAACATAAAATTAGATAACATTTCTGAGCCCATTTCCCAACAATCATATCATACATTAAACATAATAAATAAGCATGAATTTTAAAAATTTCCGACAAAAAATGTAAAGAACGGCTTTTAAGACAAGTATTACAGTTTTGTGGACAATTAATACACAGATTATATCAAATAAATTGTCTAAGAATGAAAATTTATATTCTAAGTAATATTAAGTAATATGCTATAATTTTTGCACCGTCCTCGACTCAATAGTAATCCTCAAACGGCATATTTCCGTGCCTGTTGTGTTGGTGTGTTACTCCATAAACTTTGTCTTTTTGTAGATGACCAAATATAGAATACACAGGTTTTCTGTACTGTGACGTCATATAATTGGAGAACGGGTAAAGATTTTCTTCCTTCGGCAATGACAGACGGTTGATGCCTCGCGCACGCGTGGTTTCCGTAGCGGGTTTACCTTGGTTCAGGTACGCTTTAGATATTGGCCAATCCTTGCCCTCTTTTGTCCACTTTGGGACAGCAGAGGTGCCAATAGTGTATTGCCACGGTTGATTGCAGGGTTCGTGACGGTCCACCAATTTAGGAAGTTCTTCCCTGCGGAGTTTGGGAGTACCGGAATCGTACCATTTGTCATACCAAGACTACAAAACACGATATTAAAATATTAAAAAGGTTTAAAGAAAATTCTGGTATTTCATTTCAATTGTTCTTGGAATGAAAAAACATTCAGTAATAAACATTTCTGGCAAAAAAAAAAAAAAAATCAAAAGGCAAAAAAAGTTTACTTTACTGTAAAATGATCAAAATCAGGTTTGTTTACCTGGTGGGACGATTTTTCGGCGATTTTTGTATTGAACTCCTGGTGAGCTATTCTTCCCACTACTTTAGTATATTTGTCTGGAGATTCCCGCCTAAAAAATATCAATCTCAAAATTAAAAAAATATTAATGTAACAAAGAACAAATTTATCGCCTACATGTATATATCATATAAATCAGAAATTGCAAACAAATATACCTTAGTACAGGATACTTCAAGACCATTAGATTTAACATAATTTTTTGTTGTGTACAGTAGTGATAAGAATGCTTTTTCGAAACAATTATTTGACGTCACAATCTAATCCAAACAAATACGATTGCTTTGTAAAACTCAGTTTGATTGGCTAATGGAAAACAAGTCAAAGCTTTTGATTGTGACGTCATAATAAAATGACGCAAAATTTGCTATTGCACCACCAAAAAAAATTATGAGACAAAACGCAGCAAAATAAAACATGAAGCCTAGTGCTGAAGCTCGAGGACACTATCGGAGAATAGTCTTCTGCTGTAGCATTTTGACGCTGCTTGCCCCTCTCACTTTTGATTTCTCTAAAGGTTGATCATTCTGGTGAAGTATGTTAACATAAGTGGATCCAGAATCTTTCTTATGGAGGTCCATCTCAAACAAATGTCATATTCATCAATTATAGGCACTCCCAAGGTTAATTATTTTGGAAATACACACAGTATCTACGACATACTATAAAACTTTTCTGATTATAATAATGTAGTAGATATATGATTGCACCCCCCCCCCCTCTCCTCACCTAAACATTTCCTGAGAGCTGGGGTACCTCGGCACAGTTGGGGGGTAGTTGACATGATAAGGATAGCGATCTTGTCGCCCATTAAAGAACAGCGTGTCTGCCATCGCCATATTTCTGTGTTGTCTGTTAAAAGGTCTGCCTAAGTGTGTGTATTCAGGCCCGCTTAAGATTACAATTGTAAACAAGGCGGAATTTAAAGTAAATTAAAATATGCAGTGCAATGTCATTTAAAATACTTAGAAAATGTACATTACTTATAAAAAGCATACAGATATATCTTATAGAGTGGAAACAGTTTAAATCTCATAGATTTATTTTTATTGTTATAGGTGTCTTGCTGTGTTACTAAGTAGTTAGTTAGTAAACGTTCCTATGGAGAGGGCCCCAAAAATCGATATCGCTTATATCAATGTCATTTATGCCAAACATAAATCTATCGTACATGTATGCTTATCGCTTCGTTTTATGGTAAATCCTCTCTTTCTGATTGAAAGGATTTTTATCTAACTTCATTTTTAACACTAAAAACTTATTTAAGTGTCCCGACTTTAAATTAGTTACAACATAAGTGGCACTCTCTCAAACTTTAAGGAATCATGGCTGCCTCTATGCAGTTCCTGTCAACGCCTGCCAAATTACCGAAAGAATGGTTCGTATGAACAAAAGTAACCAAGCTCTTCTAACTATCGTGTTTTAAATTGTTTTAAACTTAACTTTTATTTTTAGGCAGCCCAAATTACATGAATGGAAAATATACCATTCAAGTCATCCAGATGTTCGACAGGTCTGTGCTCTCTTTTTTTTTATTTAATTGTCTTTATTTTGAATTACATGGTTTTTAACTCTTGCATAAAATTGTATTTCTTATTACAAAACAAAATATAATAAATATGTTTTAGTAATATTTTCAATCAAAAGGAACATTCAAATATCCAGACAGATGCAAGGATTCTAGATTAGTTAATGTATGACGTTTTCACGAATTTGGAATAATTTTTTTTCTTGAAAATAAGGCTGGATGGAGAAAATGGGGTCGTGAACACCCGGACTGGTACGCCAACAGATCGACTTCTACACACACTGACTGGTACAACAGAGAGCGCGACACAATCAGACGAAGTAATTCATAAATAGAACTGAAATAATAAAATGATTTATATATGCCACACCACTCTTTGTCATTGATCTATATAAATGCAAATGGGAAATATTTGCGAACTTAAACGGAAATTTTTAAATGATTGAACAGTAATATACAGATCGATCTCTCAAGTGACGTACATGTATGTAATTCCTGTAACTTACTGTATTAAAGTTCGCGTTTTTTTCGTGTTCATTCACCAAGAAGCGTTGATTTAAATGTCCACATTCCTTTATACACCAGTCAAAATAATCCTCTGACAAACAGATGATTGTATTCAGGCGTGGTATTTTTCCTTATGGATACTAATTATAAGCTTTTCAAATATTCTTTTTTTTTCAGGTGACTACAAATGCATCAACTGGCACTATGAACGACCATCTAAACCAACAAGCCGAGTCCACGATGACTTCATACCGCGCGAAAATGACGTCATGATGAAGGATGTACAAAGGTCAATGCCTCACAACAAGCATTACCTGGGTCAGTTTAGTTACCCCAAACCCTACCCCATGGAGGTACCTCCCCCAAAATGGGGACTTTATAATCCTCCAAATTATGAGGAACCAACAAGGTTCAACCATTTTCCTCCTATAAAATACAACGGCTATTAGGACCATGATAAGTGTAGATTTGGAGGCGATATTATACAATATATATCACTGCATAGATATTAATGAATATGAGAAGAAATCATAATGAGTTATTTGCATTTTACAACTATTTCTGTAGTTTTTGTGGTTATGGCGGTGCTTTCTTAATTTATTTGTAAATAGAAATAAAAACAGAACTGTAGCGCTTATTCGTGTAGAATCACTATATATGTAAGTTTTACCGGGCAATTAATGGTTCCAGTTTTGTAACAAAGCAGACAGTGCTTTATCAGTGTTATTTTGTTTGTTATTTTGATATGTCACGTACCTTAAGTACTGTCTCATTTAGTTGTTATGTTTTTGTTGAATTCATATGTTGTTAATGAACAAATACAATGTACAGATTTCAGCTATATATCTATATAACCGTCCCTTTATTCTCTTTATCAGCATTTCATCTTTGTATTTTCTTTGCCTTTATGGTTCTGTATCAATTTTATGATATATCAATTATTATCTGTTTACAATAAATCTTAAAAGTAATATGTGTAGTTTTTTTTTTCTGAGACTTTTCGCGGTAGACTTTCGAAAGAACGAATTTTTTTTTTGGAGGGGGGGGGGGGGGCTTCGAGAAGACAAAAACCTTAAGGACGTAGTTTGAACTTTTTAATCTTTTCTCATGAAGTTGAAGAGTTCCAATTCTTGAAGGAACTGTGTGCTATATTTTAATGTCTATATATGATGTTGTCAACTTCTTCTAAAAGAATTTTTTATAAAAGAAGCATCTTGAATATATGTTTAGTATTTTTTATATATTTTTCTTTGAATCATCCAAGAATTTTTATCAATTGATATCTCTCAAAAAACCCTGGTAATGCATGCTTCTTTTTTGTCTATGGACATCTGATTGCACTATAATCTTAATTTTGGAATATCTTGAAAAACTATCAGTTGGTTAAGTACATTGCGCATGTCCCTAAAAACACAAAGAACAAAAAATAATTTGTGTAATTTTATTATTGGAATAAATAAATAATTATTGATATGGATTTTTTGATGTTGATGATGCAGCCGTTCAATCTGAAAAGAAAAAAAAACGTTTTGAAAGTCTTAGAATTAATTTTTCTCAAACAAGGTGATGATAAAGACATAGAAACAACCTCGTTTAAAGTCTACATTCCATAAAATTATACTGTGTGCTAAAAAAGAAAAAATTATATTTGTGAACAACTATTCTTAAATTTTTAATATTCGCTGCATTTGAATTTTTTTGATATAGAAATACTGACCATTCCTAATCTCCGCCACCATGTCTAAATCCTTTAAATCCAAAATGTTTTCCTCCTTTGGCGCTCGCAGAAGCTCCGCTGGAGGCGCCGGCAGAACCACCGTCACTACTGGAAGACGCGTGAGAACTACTGGACGCCTGGCTGTGACTTCCGCCATTTCCTAAGCTCGCTGATGCATCACTGCGAGACTCGGAAAAACTAGATCCATGTCCATGGGAACCTGCACTGGCGCCGCTTGAGGCGTGACTTTGACTTCCTCCATGACCTGATTGGGCAGATGCACCGCTTTGGGATTCGGCAAAATTGGACCCGAATCCACTAGACCCAGCCCTGGACCCACTTGACGATGAACTTCGACTTCCGCCAAATCCATCGGATGAAGCTCCAGAGCCGCTTTGTGATTCAGCAAAATTGGACCCGAATCCACTAGACCCCGCCCTAGACCCACTTGAGGAAGCACTTTGACTTCCGCCAAATCCATTGGTTGAAGCTCCGGCACCACTTTGGGATTCAGCAAAATTGGACCCAAATCCGCTAGACCCCGCCCTGGATCCACTTGATGATGCACTCTGACTTCCGCCAAATCCATTGGTGGAAGCCCCAGAACCACTTTGGGATTCAGCAAACTGTGAACCAAAACCACTGGATCCAGCAGATCCGGATGATCCACTTGAGCTTTGAGACTGTTCTACTCCAAAATGCCCATCAGATCTATCGTCAGAACCTCCTTCCGTTCTCTCCAACTGACCCCCGGATTGTACTGCTCCCCCAGAGCCTCCTTCAGAGCCCTCTGTCCACTGGGATCCGCCAGACTGTTGTGATCCCCCAGAACTCCACTGCCCTTGTGATCCTCCCTGTGAACTCTCGCTCCATTGTCCTCCTGACTGACTGGATCCCCCTCTTGACCCCTCGCTCCATTGTTGTGACCCTTGGCTTCGTCCAGCTCCATTGGCACCACCTGAGGTTGAGCCCCACTCCGTGCTCCAGAATTTGTTAGAGCCGGGCTTAGTTCCCCACTCCTTTCTCCATGCTTTTCCTCCCTGTGCTCCGAGAGACCAGCTTCCTCCGGACTGTTCAGAACCCCCGGATGAGCTGCCCCACTTTTTGCTCCAGCTTCTCTTTGATCCTGACTGAGATCCTTTAGACCAGCTTCCCCCGGATTGCTGACGTGACGCTCCCTGTGACCCACTAGACCACTCCTCATTAAAGCCCGCCTGTGATCCCTGAGCACCCCCTGAGGAACTTTCCCACTGCTGACCGCCTCCACTTTCACCTGCCCACTTCTTACCACTGGACCTCTCCCACGCTGTGTGTTCGGCTGCCGAGGCCTTGGAGGAGGAACCTTTCTCTGTCGCCCATTCTTCTCCTGTCGTCTGCCCGCCTGAATCTAAAACACAAACAAGAACAGGTTAACATATATACACATTCTAATAATTCAACCATTGTTATTTGAAGGCCAGTTCGTTAACAATTTTATGAAATCATTTAATTGACTCCGTAAAGTTTATTTTTTTAAATTTCTTTTATAAGAGAACTCTAACTTACGTATGACTCCACATTGTGAGTACGCTACCAGTATCACGAGGCTGATTACTAAACGCATCATGTTGGGATTTGATTTGTTATGATTTGTGCTGTCCAAGACCCCTTTATTTATATGATCGCCTAAACTTCAAATTAATGCAAAAAACATATTAGCAATTTGAATGTAAATATTTCCGTAAAAACATGGTACTCGTGAAACAAATGCACAGATGGCACGTTTACAAAAATCGTTGCAAATGTTTTTCAGAAAATTTAGTCCGTGTCTTTGGAAAATGTCATAAAACTTAGCTACTCCCTCACGTTTACCTATAGACCAGGGTTTAATTGATTTATTTGTTAGCAACGGAAAGTTCACATTATGTCTGTCCGTCGTGAAATGCAGTTTATGACACTGATAGCAAAAATATGACAGATATTGAGACGAGTCATATCGTAATGAACAAATTATCATACGATAAATAATAATACTGTTAGAACATGTCATTTGAATGCATCTTTTACATAAGTAATTCTATAATGCTATATTATTACAAATAAAACATGCAGATACATTTTCCGGAAACCCCCCTAATTGTCAAATTTAAAGGGAATATTTCTAACAGCTCATTTTTATAAATCTCTTTCTATGGCTATTTCTAACTATAAGAATTATATTATACATGTACATCGTAAAATTTCATGCTGATGTTGATTCCAAAAAATTCTTTATATTTATAACTAGTAATTGACTCAACTAGAACATTATTTTTATGAATAAAAATCCTTTTTTTTTATGATGACGATTTTCTACTAGAAAAATTATTTAAGAAAAAAAAAACACGATTTGGTAAAGTATACTTTTTAAAGAAAACGCCAGCAATATATAAATTATGTACTTTGTGGTTCATGAAAAAAAGTCTGCAGTATAGTTTCTTTTTAGAACAGATATTTTAAAAGCGCTGAAAATTTTATAAATATTGTTTTCAATCGAATTTCGTGAATATTTGTTTTTTTTTCTTTCAAGAACACATTCGAATTATGAAACTATTTTAAGTTTTTCACAGTACATTAACAGTGCACTTGAGGGCATTAACTAGGCGTATGGACTAGACAACAGTCATACCAAGCCTGTCACTCGCTTTAGGGGGTGTGGTATAGCAACTCGTGGACTTCAAAATGATAAATACTTTGTACTTTTAGCACTTTCATTGAAAAGTACATCGTAACGATTTGATTTGTTTTCAGTAAAATGTTTAAATATACAGTCTACTAGAAGATCACTATAAGCAGGCATTTAGTCAATAGTTGTTTGATTCAAATTTAAGTCGATTAGAAAAATAAGAAATCTTATTTGAAAAACTGCTTGTGTTTGTTTGTTTTTTCTGTTTGTTGTTTTTTGTTTTGTTTGTTTTTTCCCCGTAAATGACGAGTCAGTGAGTAGTGTTTAGAGCTACCTTTAATGTTTTAGTCTCATGGCATTTTGATTAACAACGTTAATCTATATTTTACATCTGTAAACCATAGTTAACTCGATAATCTATGTTTCACAACCGTAAACTTGTTAACACCGAAAACAATCATTTGCGATTGCAAAACATAGATTAGGAATACAGCATTTGTAAACTATAGTTTACAAACCGTTAACTATAGTTAACGATCTGATAAATATGCAATACTAACTATATTTTATTGTATATATACAAACGTGAATCTATGTTTATCAACAAAAAGATGTTATACAGATTTTTTTTATTTGCTTACAAGTTAACTATAGTTTACGGTATGTAAACTACAGTTTACAGTCGATAAACCTCAGGCGCGGATCCAGAAAAAATAATCAAAAGGGGGGTTATGCGAAAACAAAAAAACGTTGTACACCATATAGGAAATTCAGGGTGGGGTATTGTTTTTTGCACTGGGAAAAAGTCTATACATTACCAGAAATTTTTTGAAAAAGAAAGGAAAATATAACCTGAAAATCCTATTTTGTATTTAGGGATGGGGTTTTATTTTGTTTTTACAACCCAATTTCTTTATATATTACAACATTAGCCTTTCACCTTAATAGTTACATTTTCTATAGTAAAAACAGCAAAAAAATTGGAACTTTCTTGTTTCTCTTTCTTTTTTGCAAATGGGGGGGTTCGCTTTAATTTTATCAATTGTGAAACTAGGTTTAGCTCATTTTGTGAATTTGGCGTGCCATAGCTACCTTTAATGTTTTAGTCTCATGGCATTTTGATTTCCTTAAGACTTTTGCAGATTAATACTTGTTCAACAAACATAGACCCAAGGAATGCATTTGTCGCCTGCAATACTAGTATTAGTATATATACTGTAACAACATAAAAGATGTTATAGAATTTTTTTATTTGCTTACAAGTACATGTATTAGCGTAAAAATAATTAGAAAAAAATCCATGGAAATTTTGTTTGCACGTCTGTCTGTATGTATAACGACGAGAAATTTTCACTCATATTGAGTCTACGGGCCTTAATGTTGCTTTAATTTTTCTTAACAGGTCAATTTTTTTTGTGAGTCGGATCTAATCAAATTGCCGGGGAATGAGACGACATAACTATCCAGTGGAGGGCTGCAAATTAAATCCTGTTCTCGGCACAGCCTTTGAGCAGTAAGATACTAGCACCTTCTGCGAACTGGACCGCGATTTATACACTTTCATCTGTACAACCGGTATCCACATTCCACAGGGGGGATTCAAACCCGTATCGTAAGGATCAACCGCTTTCTCTGACTCTAGATCAACCGATCTTACCACTGCGCCACACGTTTGACTCCATGGAAAGCAAGACCGGTGTTAAAACTTATCAATAAATGTGCATTGAAATGAAATATATATGTCTCATTGGAAGGATGTCCTTATCTTACATAAAAATTCATCCAAGAATACTTATGCCAAGGTTTGTTGAAACCAGTTCATTATAACCACAGGCACTTGTTTCGTATACAGGACATCCCTTCCCCTGTGTACGAAACAAGTGCTGTGATTAAAACGTTAAAAACGATATAAATACAATGATCTTTCGTGCCACGGGTCACGGGACCGTAGTCTCATCCGAAGGATCGGTCTTCACGTTCCTCAGTGGGATTCAAACCCGTGACCAAAAGTCCAGCTTCTTCCTTTGACTAAAGCTCAAACGACTAAGGACAGATGATACAAACTGTTGTCAAAAAAATTGGAAATAGCAACTTCAGTCATGTTTTAATGAGTGAAATGAATAAGTTTCACCGGGTAGTTTTTAATGTTTTATTCAAATTTTCACAAAAATGGGATTTGAAGTGAAAAATATTTGTATAGATTATTAAGGATGGTTTCAGACAGGCAGAATTTGAACATCATAGAAGGTTCACAGTTTCTTTATATTCTAGAAATTTATTATTTGCATCATTTGCAATGAAATAAGACCAAAAAATATATACTAATCCAGGCATCCATTTTTTTTTGGTATCATCTGTCCTTAAGTACCATTGCGTTAAGCTTTATCACTTGCTCTACCCAATTTACCCAAAGGTTATTTTTTATGCCCCTGTAATCGAAGATTCGGGGGTTTATCCTTTGTCTTGTCCGTCCGGCAGTCTGTCTTTTTATTATCTGTCTGTAGTCCGAAAAAAAACTTTAACCTTGTCCATAACGTTTGATTTGGTGGAACTATTATGACTTTCATATTTCACAGGTGTATTCCTTGTGACAAGACCTTTCTTTTGCTACCACCAAATTTGACTTATTGACCTTGGAGTTTCACACACGTTTACACAAAAATTCCAAACTTTAACTTTGGCTGTAACTCCTGAACGGTAAGGGCTAGGGCTTTCATACTTTACATAATTATGTAATCCTTATGAAAAGACTTTTCATTGTGCCCCTTGGAGTTTGACCTTAAAACAAGTTAAAACAAACCTTGACCATAATTTTTGAAGGGTTGGGGCTATGACTTTCATACTTCACATATTTAATCCTTGTGAAAAGACCTTTCATTGAATACCAAGAACTTTGACCCTTTGACCTTGGAGTTTGACCTACTTTTTAAAAACTTTAACATTGACCATAACTTTTGAACAGTTAGGGCTAGGGCTTTCATACTTCACTTATGTAATCCTTGTGACCAAGATTTTTCTTTAGAAACCAACAACTTTGACTTGACCTTGACCCTGGAGTTTGACCTACCTTTCAAAAACTTATCCTTGGCCATAACTTTTGAATAGGTGGTGCTAGCTAGGGCTTTCATAATTCACACTTGCATTTCTTATGAGAAAACCTTACTTTGGGTACCAACATATTTAATTTGCATTTAAGAAAGTTTAATCTTCGCTTTTCTGTCATACGGGGGCATCAGTGTTTTACAAACACATCTTGTTTATTTTGACTTTTATACATTTTAATAGACAATTATCCTTTATTTATAAGTTCATTTTTAAAAATATGAATAATATTTTTCTATATGAAAAATATGAATATGTACTCTGAAGTTGACATCAAAAAGATACTTGAGTTTCTGATTGACAATATCTATAATGTTTTTTGGAGACAACAATCAATTGGAATTCCCATGGGAACCAATTGCACCCCGTTATTTGCAGACCTATTTTTGTATTCACATGAAGCAGAATTTCTTATGCGTGAAAAGAAGAGAACACTTGTTGTGGCCTTCAACTCGACATTTAGATGTATCGACAACGTATTGTCAATTAACAATGGTAAATTCCTTTCAAGTCGATAGATATATCCTGGTGAACTTGAGATAAAAGATATAACAAAATCTGACACATCTGTTTTATATTTGGATATTTTACTTGAAAAAGACGTTAATTGTAATCTAGCAACCAAGCTCTATCATAAACGTGATGACTTAAACTTTTCAATTGCCGACCTCCCTTACTCAATATGCAGCAATATACCTTCATCACCTGCATACGGAGTTTATATATCTCATTTGATTCGATACGCAAGAGCATGCTCTACGTATGTACAATTTCTAAAACAAGGTAAATTATTGACAAACAAGTTGATGAAACAAGAATATCAGCAGTACCGTTTAAAGTCAACATTTCGTAAGTTCTATGGTGGATACAATGACCTTGTCAGCAAATACAATTTATCATTGAGTCAAATCTTGACTGCTGACCTAATTGTTAGTCATTATTTATACAAATACAATTTATAACAAGGAGCACACAGCGTGTGTGACCGGTCAAACTCCTCCATGGCACCTGATCCCACCTCTAAGAGGCCGCTCTTTCCTATATTGTTTTATAATTGTTAGTCATATGTTACATTTATTTATACCCTGAATTGATCACTTAAGTGTTGACCGGATCGAACAAACTTAAATTTACATTACTTCAGGATGCTTGCAAATCAATATCATTATGACAAACCAATGCCTTGCTGTATGCCATAACAAGTAAACTTCCATTGTAGCCCACCTCACTACCAGGGGATTTAGATAAAAACTGGGTCTACACTACCTGAGGATGCTTCCATATCAATGTGACTTATCGAGGAGATGTTCACTAACCTCCTAATGTGTAAAAGGCACCTGATCCCACCTCAAGAGGATGATTTTCTTAACAAATTTGAATATTTTCATGTGGTCCAATATGACCAATCGTGGCTTAGCTTTTGAGCGCCTATTATGATTTTGTTTTATGGTTTATTGATCTTGAACCTTACATGATTCGAACAAAATTCCATGTATAAGCATCTAGAGAATAAAATTTTCTCCATATGTTACATTTATGTTATATTCCGATTAATGATTAATCATGACATTGCTGTAGTGTTCTTGAGAAGAAGATTTTTGAAGGTTTCTTACCATATATTTCTATGTAATTTTTTTTCAATTGTGACCCACACAACCCTAAGGGGCCATGATTTAAACAAATTTTAATCTACACTACCTGAGGATGCCTCAGTATCAATTTATGACTGAGAATGGCATTGCTGTTCCTGCCAGAGAAGATTTTTTTCCTATATACCCATGGCCAGGTAGTGTAAATTAAAATTTAGATCGATATAAAGTTGAAAAAACGTAAGCTTTATGTTGTTGAAAAGTCGTAAGTTTTATGTTGCTGATTTTGGTAAAATCAAGGGATTTCCAGATTAACACCACTTCTTGAATATATTTATGCATGGTACTCCTGAAGTTTCTCCTTTACAAAGGAATCAGGTTAGTTACCTAAAAATATACCTAAACCTAATTACAGTATAGAGAAGTAATTAACAGGCCTCATCACAAGCTAGTAGACCATGTTATTTATTTATTTTTTTTTTTTTTTTGTTAGTTCATTATATTGTCATGATACAGCTGTTTAGTATCGCTCCATACCATTTGTAGTCACTATACAATACACCATTATTGTTCTCTGTAGTTTTTTTCATTATTCGGCTATTAACCTTTCTTGACATTTCGATGTGATAGACAGTGATTATTGACCTAATAATTTTCTTTCAATAATAAACTTGGTAAAAGATTATGTAAATGGATTTTTATATTACATATTAAAAAATTCTATGATACATATTTTTGTATACAGAATGAAACCAAATTTCTTCAATTTTTAATTTTTTTATCTATTGAATTCCATATGAGAAAATTTTTAGTCTCAAGAGTACATTAATTGTCAAAACCGCCCAAGTAACAGTGGTACAGAATGAAACCAAATTTCTTCTATTTTTAATTTTTCTATTGATTGAATTTCATACGAGAAAATTCTTTATCTCAACAGTACATTAATTGTCAAAACTGCCCAAGTAACAGTGGTCACTGTTGAAAGTTATTTTGCATCTTTCATTTGAAGTGTACACAGTATTGTTCTTAAGTTCTTCATTTTGATTTGTAGAAAAACAGATTACTGTATTATTGTTTCAAATATATTTTAAGCTATGGACAAAAAAGTTGATGAAACAAGAAAACATTTTTGTAAGTAATATCAATGCCGAAAAGTGGACAAATTCTCACCAAGAGTGTGCAGAAAATCTTGCGCCATAAATTGCACATTTTTTTTCATTATGGGATCTGTCGCGCTATGGTCAAAGACTGCTGTAACAATATAAAACCATAACGCTACAGTTCTGCAGCTAACATAATAATAAAAAACAAAATGTTATTGCCCCTCACTTTTTAATTGTGTTATTTAAACACAATGTTATCATTTTTTTAAATTGCGCTATTCATGCACAATATTAACAGCGATATAATTTTTTTTTTAAGGAACAGATATACTTGTACAATGTATATATAATTGTAAGACCCTGAAGTGGCACTGTACACAATTTATAATATTATGAAGGATTTTTTGTTCCTTTTTTAAAACTTTAATATATGCATTAACATTTATCAAATCATATATATAAGGTCATTGGCTTATTGGCTTAAAGAAATAATTCACAATTTACTGAATAGCGATTTACAAAATAATTTAATACACAATCATTTCCATCCATTTCAAACTGCACTATGAACCAACTTTTATTCATGTGCGAGAAATATCCGCAAGTTTTTCGACCTACTTAACTTGCCAATACTAATCACTGTGAAGCATTTATTTTGCTTTGTTTTAGTAGAGAATGGTTCCTCAGTCGCAAAAATTAATCATTGCAGATTCAAACTGACAAATTGCAAATAAAAGATGACGTGAATAAAAGTTGGTTTATAGTATTTAGATTTAAATTGCAATCATGCTTCAGACAGTTCAGATATCTCACAACTCTATTTGCATGGATGAGGAAGACTTAATCATAGAAGTTTTGATTTGCTATCAATGCCCCCCCCCCCCCCCCCCTCAAAAAAAACAAAACAAAAAGGATACAACTTGAATAAAATTGGTAACATAAATTAATACATAAATCTTAGAATTCATAACATCTGTTAACATTCATTCAAAAAATAACAAGGATAATGATAGATATTAAATGAAACAATGGTATATTGCACAAAAAGCCCAACACATTTTCCCTATAGTAATAATAATGCACGTAATTATGTGCACAAAAATAGTGTACACAATAGGAATGTTACGACGAGTTTTAAACCATCAATGTACACATCACTAATAGCAATCAACTTATTTCTTTGAATTATCATACATAAATAAAATAATAAACCGCACCAGTAGAGCCTTCAAACATCTATCCCTATATAACAGGAGCTGGTTCTGTTTTAAATGCTGGATTTCTTTTATCACAGTTTATACACAATCCTCGCTGAAGGAATGGTTTATAAAGCTTTCTCACTGAGATTGATTCTTCTATGAAGGAATCATACAATTTTCAAATAGTTAAAGTTCAAAGAAGCATTTTGCTGTTTAAGTCTTGTGGACACTGTGATATGATCACTGAGATTTTGCTATTCTATCTAAATGTTCTAAGCTGGTAGCTAGCAGGAATATAACAGAAAGTCTAATAGTTGTACAAAAGACTCATGGCTTCTGCGGCTCTGCATCGCACAGCAGGCGTCTGGTCCTTCAGTAACATAATCAGAGCTGTAATAGAGAATAGTAACAAAATCATTCCTAATATCTGTAAAATCAAATCAAAAAATATCATTTATACAAAGTTTACTTTTAAGGTAGCAGAGACTTAATTGCTAAACTAGTGTATGTTATGAAAGTAAATGGTACAAACTGATCATAAACTAGTTTTGTGATTGAAAGAGGGTGTTGCAGTTCTTTTGTTATTTTCCCTAAATGTGTAGCAGATTAAAAGAAGAATTTTTATGTTGCAGAAACTCATATTAATTTTTTTAAATTGCAACAATGTATAAAGCACAACAAGAAACAATATTTGGAAGCTGCGTATTGACTTCCAATTTGCCATTAAAGGATGTGAAAATTAGTCTCACGCCAAAATATATCAGATTTTTCTTTTTTTAAATAGGGAATCCCAATTGTTCTGAAAAAGTGCCTCCTTGAAACAAAATAATTTTGATATGTACAAAAAGAAGCAGGAATTTTCTTCAAAACTGCCATTTCCGATTTTTGTTTCAAAGAGGCACATTTTTGAAAAACGCAAAAATTGAATAAAAATTATTCTCCAAACAAAATGCACAATATGTATATTAAATAACACTTGAAAACCATTGTCTCCGAAATGGTCTAGTGGATATGCTGGTGGGCTTTCAACTAGTACTGTTACCAGAGAATGGGTTCGAATCCTGGAATGGATCATTTTTGCATATTTTTTTTTTGCTTATTTTTTTCCATATGTAATGGTAGTGCAATGAAATTATATATACATTTTGAAAGAGATCAAGAGAGAGAGAGAGTGTGTGTGTCAGAAATTTAATTGAGTAATAACTATATATATATTACATTGTAATAAAAATGCAGGTCTAAATTGTTTTCCATGATATTCTGTGGCTTCAAACTAATACTTTACTTTCGTTTTGTCTTGGAAAATAAAGTTACTGTATTGTTTAATAAATTTGTTTCTTTCTGTAGATATTCCAATTTTGAATAATTCTGGTCTCTTAGATAGCCTAGATTTAATTTGAAACAAATGAAATTTCATGGATGTAGCACCACCAGTGTGATTATGGGAAGTAGTTTTATTTCATGAAAAATATTTTCGCTCAATGTCTACAGTTTTAAATCTTTCAAAATGCTGCTTTAGCCATTGTGCTTTTTGTTGTTCCAACCTTTTTCGTACAAAATGACGAAAATGTTTTGCTGTATCAAACAGGAAATACCCGCCGTAAACATAGTCCTCTACATAGCTGTATCTATATTTAGACATAACGAGGGTATTTAAATGTCCTTCTCGATATATAGGGAATAATCGCGAGTTTCTGCAACACCCTCTTTAATGGTACACACTGTACATAAACTAGAATAAGAGTTATGAAATATAATGGTGCACACTGCACATAAACAAGTGTTATGAAAGTTAAGAGTACAGACTAAACATTAACAAAAAAAGTTAAGGGTATATAAGTGTACCTGAACAGACATGCTCCTTTGAAATCGAGTTCTGTCTAGGCTCTGGCAAGTTACCCAGCAGATAACCTATAAATAGTAACATCAATGTAATAACATGTATCACCGGTTGTAACCTATAAATAGTAACATCATTGTATTACATGTATCAACCATTGTAACCTATAAATAGTAACATCAGTGTATTACATGTATCAACCATTGTAACCTATAAATAGTAACATCAGTGTATTACATATATCAACCATTGTAACCTATAAATAGTAACATCAGTGTATTACATGTATCAACTATTGTAACCTATAAATAACAACATCAGTGTATTACATGTATCAACTATTGTAACCTATAAATAGTAAAATCAGTGTATTACATGTATCTCCAGTTGTAACCTATAAATAGTAACATCAGTGTATTACATGTATTAACTATTGTAACCTATAAATAGTAACAACTGTGTATCACATGTACCAACCATTGTAACCTTTAAATAGTAACATCAGTGTATTAAATGTATCAACTATTGTAACCTTTAAATAGTAAAATCAGTGTATTACATGTATCTCCAGTTGTAACCTATAAATAGTAACATCAGTGTATCACATGTACCAACCATTGTAACCTTTAAATAGTAACATCAGTGTATTACATGTATCAACTATTGTAACCTATACACAGTAACATCAGTGTATTACATGTCTCAATCATTGTAACCTATAAATAGTAACATCAGTGTATTACATGTCTCAATCATTGTAACCTATAAATAGTCACCTATTGCAACCTATAAATAGTAAGATCAGTGTATTACATGTATCAACCATTGTAACCTATAAATAGTAACATCAGTGTATTACATGTATCAACCATTGTAACCTATAAATAGTCACCTATTGCAACCTATAAATAGTAAGATCAGTGTATTACATGTATCAACTATTGTAACCTATAAATAGTAAGATCAGTGTATTACATGTATCAACTATTGTAACCTATAAACAGTAACATCAGTGTATTACATGTCTCAATCATTGTAACCTATAAATAGTCACCTATTGCAACCTATAAATAGTAAGATCAGTGTATTACATGTATCAACTATTGTAACCTATAAATAGTAAGATCAGTGTATTACATGTACCAACCATTGTAACCTATAAATAGTAAGATCAGTGTATTACATGTACCAACCATTGTAACCTATAAATAGTAACATCAGTGTATTACATGTATCAACCATTGTAACCTATAGATAGTAACATCAGTGTATTACATGTATCAACTATTGTTACCTATAAATAGTAACATCAGTGTATTACATGTATCAACTATTGTAACCTATAAATAGTAATATCAGTGTATTACATGTATCAACTATTGTTACCTATAAATAGTAACATCAGTGTATTAAATGTATCAACTATTGTAACCTATAAATAGTAACATCAGTGTATTACATGTATTAATCATTGTAACCTATAAATAGTAACATCAGTGTATTAAATGTATCAACTATTGTAACCTATAAATAGTAACATCAGTGTATTACATGTCTCAATCATTGTAACCTATAAATAGTCACCTATTGCAACCTATAAATAGTAAGATCAGTGTATTACATGTACCAACCATTGTAACCTATAAATAGTAAGATCAGCGTATTAAATGTATCAACTATTGTAACCTATAAACAGTAACATCAGTGTATTACATGTATCAACTATTGTAACCTATAAATAGTAACATCAGTGTATTACATGTATCTCCAGTTGTAACCTATAAATAGTAACATCAGCGTATTAAATGTATCAACTATTGTAACCTATAAACAGTAACATCAGTGTATCACATGTACCAACCATTGTAACCTTTAAATAGTAACATCAGTGTATTACATGTATCAACTATTGTAACCTATAAATAGTAACATCAGTGTATTACATGTCTCAATCATTGTAACCTATAAATAGTCACCTATTGCAACCTATAAATAGTAAGATCAGTGTATTACATGTACCAGCCATTGTAACCTATAAATAGTAACATCAGTGTATTACATGTATCAACTATTGTAACCTATAAACAGTAACATCAGTGTATTACATGTATCAACCATTGTAACCTATAAATAGTAACATCAGTGTATTACATGTATCAACCATTGTAACCTATAAATAGTCAACTATTGTAACCTATAAACAGTAACATCAGTGTATTACATGTATCAACCATTGTAACCTATAAATAGTAACATCAGTGTATTACATGTATCAACCATTGTAACCTATAAATAGTCAACTATTGTAACCTATAAACAGTAACATCAGTGTATTACATGTATCAACTATTGTAACCTATAAATAGTAACATCAGTGTATTAAATGTATCAACTATTGTAACCTATAAATAGTAACATCAGTGTATTACATGTCTCAATCATTGTAACCTATAAACAGTAACATCAGCGTATTAAATGTATCAACTATTGTAACCTATAAATAGTAACATCAGTGTATTACATGTCTCAATCATTGTAACCTATAAATAGTCACCTATTGCAACCTATAAATAGTAAGATCAGTGTATTACATGTACCAACCATTGTAACCTATAAATAGTAAGATCAGCGTATTAAATGTATCAACTATTGTAACCTATAAATAGTAACATCAGTGCATTACATGTATCAACTATTGTAACCTATAAATAGTAACATCAGTGTGTTACATGTATCAATCATTGTAACCTATAAATAGTAACATCAGCGTATTACATGTATCAACTTTTGTAACCTATAAATAGTAACATCAGTGTATTACATGTATCAACTATTGTAACCTATAAATAGTAACATCAGTGTGTTACATGTATCAATCATTGTAACCTATAAATAGTAACATAAGCATATTACATGTATCAACTTTTGTAACCTATAAATAGTAACATCAGTGTATTACATGTATCAACTATTGTAACCTATAAATAGTAACATCAGTGTGTTACATGTATCAATCATTGTAACCTATAAATAGTAACATCAGTGTCTTACATGTATCAACCATTGTAACCTATAAATAGTAACATCAGTGTATTACATGTATCAACCATTGTAACCTATAAATATTCAACTATTGTAACCTATAAATAACAACATCAGTGTATTACATGTATCAACCATTGTAACCTATAAATAGTAAGATCAGTGTATTACATGTATCAACTATTGTAACCTATAAATAGTAAGTATTACATGTATATGTATCAACCATTGTGTATTACATGTATCAACCATTGTAACCTATAAATAGTAACATCAGTGTATTACATGTATCAATCATTGTAACCTATAAATAGTCACCTATTGTAACCTATAAATAGTAACATCAGTGTATTACATGTATCTCCAGTTGTAACCTATAAATAGTAACATCAGTGTATTACATGTATCAACCATTGTAACCTATAAATAGTAACATCAGTGTATTACATGTATCAATCATTGTAACCTATAAATAGTCACCTATTGTAACCTATAAATAGTAACATCAGTGTATTACATGTATCTCCAGTTGTAACTTATAAATAGTAACATCAGTGTATTACATGTATCAACTATTGTAACCTATAAATAGTAACATCAGTGTATTACATGTATCAACCATTGTAACCTATAAATAGTAACATCAGTGTATTACATGTATCAACCATTGTAACCTATAAATAGTAACATCAGTGTATTACATGTATCAACTATTGTAACCTATAAATAGTAAGATCAGTGTATTACATGTATCTCCAGTTGTAACCTATAAATAGTAACATCAGTGTATTACTGTACATGTATCAAACATTGTAACCTATAAATAGTAACAACTGTGTATCACATGAATCAACCATTGTAACCTTTAAATGGTAACATCATTGTATTACATGTATCAACTATTGTAACCTATAAATAGTAACATCAGTGTATTACATGTATCTCCAGTTGTAACCTATAAATAGTAACATCAGTGTATTACATGTATCTCCAGTTGTAACCTATAAATAGTAACATCAGTGTATTAAATGTATTCCAAGTTGTTACCGATAAATGGTCACCCATTGTAACCAAGAAATAGTAACATCAGTGTATTACATGTATCAACCATTGTAACCTATAAATAGTAACAACTGTGAATTACATGTATCAACCATTGTAACCTAAAAATAGCAACATCAGTGTATTACATGTATCAACCATTGAGGTATCAACTAAATAAGTAAATTTGAATAATAACCATCAAGGTGTTTATACTTTCAGAATCTCAAAGGTAACACAATCTTGACAGTCTTCACTGACCTTTTTTTCTTACCCAATGCATTCATTTCCATGCTTCAATATAACTCCTCGATCAAAAATGACAATTGAATAACCTAAGGTAATGAATTATCAAAGTATTGCATATCAAAGTACTGAAAACTAGTGCTTATTGTAACGGGGACCGTTACAGATGTTCCCCAAATGCTCCCCAACTCCCTTTTCGTGCCATATTCCCTGTAAGGTTCATTAAATAAGACAAAAACTTTTGCATTTGAGACTTTAACAACGCCAAGTTATTCAAATTTTAGCATTGCACGCCTGCACATGTGAATGCATGTGCATAATGACCATATCATCTTGTCTACACAATCTATGCATATTTTATATTAAAGTATTTAATCCAAAAGTATTAAAAAATACGCTCATTCAAGTATATTTTTATTTAACTCATTTCACGTGCACGCACGTGCATATATGAGCATGGTGACCATATCTTCTTGTAGAAGTCCATTACAAATATCTATGTTCTAAATCCCATCCTGTTTGGTTGAAAACCAAGGGAGTTATAGCTGTTTAAAGTTTCAGCCAATCAGATTACAGCGCACGTACATGCACGTGTATGCATGTGCATGGTGACAATAGCTTCTTGTAGAAGTTCATTATATCTATCTATGTTCTAAATCCCATCCTGTTTGGTTGAAAACCAAGGGAGTTATAGCTATTTAAAGTTTCAGCCAATCAGATTACAGTGCACGTACACGCACGTGGATGCATGTGCATGGTGACCATACCTTCTTGTAGAAGTTCATTATATCTATCTATGTTCTAAATCCCATGCTGTTAGGTTGAAAACCAAGGGAGTTATAGCTATTTAAAGTTTAAGCCAATCAGATTGCAGCGCACGTGCATGCACGTGTTTTCATGATAATTGCTATATACATGTATCATGTTGTAGGGTATCTTAATGCATGGCTACGTTCAAAATTTCATAGAATTTCGTCGAAAAACAAGAAAGTTATTGAGACTTTAGTTTCAGCCAATCAAAGCGAAGCGTACATGCATGCGCGTGAGATCTTTCTATTTTGACCATGTCATATTGTCTATGCCACTAATATATCCTTATATTATGAGTTTCAAAGCATTTCATCAAAAATGTAAAAAGTTATGCCGATATCAATTAAATCGGTCATTTTTCATGTTGCACGTGCGTGCTCTTGCAAGCACGTGCGCGCAAAATGACCTTTGTTCGGCAAATCTACATAACATGTCTACTGACCCTAAAAACATTTTACCTTACTCGGATGTGTTGTTTACAAGATTACTCGTGGACAAAATTTTCCCAGGAATAATAATAATAAGAAGAAGAAACAGAGTAAAAACAATATGTTCCCCAACTTCATTTGGGGAACATAATTAATTGTAATTGCATTTTAAAATCAGAAAACATCAGCGAATTTTCCAAAATAAATTATCGACTGCACAAGTTCATGTAATGACGCATATTTTGTGAAAGTTTGTAGTTTTCGAGAAATCGCGTGCACAAAATTTTGTCAAAAAAAAAGAATAATAATAATGTAGAATCACTATAATAGAAACCTTTTCTTAAGAGAAATAAAATACTCAGCATTGCAAAAGAAGGGCACCACAAATGAGATTATCCCACACAAAAGAGCATATTGATCCAGATGTAAATTTTATTATTTCCACATAATTATTAAATTAGCAAGCACTGGTTCACCCATCCACACACTCAAAAGTGCATTACTCTGCATGTATATCCCCTCCAATTCTACTGCAAGGGGATAAAAAACTCAAGCATGAGAAAACCCCAAAGACGTACAGTAGTGGGAGCAAAAACTCTTCCCAAGAATGTATAACAACTGTTCTCATACCAGAACATTGATTGATTTACTCCGAGTCTTACCCACAAAGAGAGCAGCATTGCTCTTGATCTCGGGCCAGAGGCTTTTAAAGAAAGAGACGCATCCCATCACATAAAAGTTAATTTTGTCTGGAAATTCTTCTATCTACAAATGAAAATACAAAAAAAAACAAAATCAATAAAATGACCACAGTTCATATTTTTAATCGAAAGTCATAATATTTAAACTGACAGTTTAATATTTAAGAATCCTTTATATCAATCAAGAATATTCCGTTTACAAAAATCCTGAAAATGGGGTACATGTACATGTATATTTTATACAAATAGTATTCAAAAAGGGTAGAAAATTTAAATGTAAGGAACCCACAAGTGTTCAGATTTAAGAAATAAATCTTTTTTCCATGCTTTTTTGATTGGTTGAGTGATAAAATATTTTACACTACTAAAATATGATCATTTGTCTTTAATGAAAATTTTCAACAGGTTGCATATTTTTGTTACAAACAATTTCATTCATTATCGCTATACTTTCTCTCAAAATCTGCACCCTTTGGAAATTTTTAATGTAGATCACATTTCTCACTAAAATTCTGGATGAAAATGATAGTATTTATGGAAAAGAAAAATCATTTGATCTAGCTACCCTTTTCATTGTTAATTATTATATTTTTTTTGTGATAATTCTGTACACTGTAAATTACACGTAGTCTACATTAAAGTTTCTGTAATTAATATACTCTGACTATTTTCACAAATTCAGATTTTTGTTTTAAATATCAGTCAAAAATGATGTAAAAGCATGTGATATTTTTATATAAGCTAAAAGAAAAATTTTAAATATTAGATAAAAAATACAATATGGTTGAAAACAGGATACGAGATGAAATTATGAAGAGAAATGTTTTTATAGCAAATCAATGCTTTTTCAAGTATACCATGAGTTTAGCAAGGTCATTTAGGAATTCTCCATAGATAAGGTTAGCATCCTCCAGTAGGTGGCGCTGGAATTTGCTGTTAATGGCTTCTGACCCCATTAGAGGGCCTAATAACCTCAGTGAGAATTTACAAGCCTACAAAAGAAGAAAATCAATAAAAGCACTGTAAAGAATATCAAAGGTATGTACCACTTCTGTCTGATTTGACCAATGATCTGACCTTCTTGACCTCTATCTCGGGGTCATTCAGATGGAGAAGAAGACTGACTAGATTGCTATGGATTTGTTCTAGGAAAGGAGCTTTTGAGGGACCATCTCCAAAGCGGGAAAGATTTCCAAATAAAATAATAGCTTGAGCTCTCACAGTTGGCTTTTCCTACAGAGAATGAAGAAGAGATTAAGCACATAGACTATAAATAACATTATAAGAAATGTTTATGTCTTAAAACGTAGGTTGATACTAGTTGCTATTTTAATAAATACATGTACCTTTTCAAAACATGGGCGGATTTTAAGAGAGACGTTGATAAGAATAGCACGGATGTGGCTTTCCTCGATTTCACACAGTATCCGTGACAACCCACTCATGGCTTCTGTAGTGATGTCATCATCTGGATCTTCTTTATCATCCATTCCCGCCATCATGGCAGACAACACGGTCGTAGAGTATTTTTTCACCTGGTTAAAATAACTGAATTCTAATAAGCTATTCTAAAAGCCTGAGGTAATAATATATATATAAAATATAATACTGCAAATCTCCCCAAAAATGTTAACTAGTCAGTTCTTGGCTGACACTATATCTAAGTTTACTTACCAGTTCTGAGCTGACACTAGCTATGTTTACTTACCAGTTCCAAGCTAACGCTAGCTATGTTTACTTATCAGTTCCAAGCTGAAACTAGCTTTGTTTACTTACCAGGTCTGAGCTAACGCTAGCTATATGTTACTTACCAGTTCTGAGCTGAAACTAGCTATGTTTACTTACCAGTTCTGAGCTGAAACTAGCTTTGTTTACTTACCAGTTCTGAGCTAACGCTAGCTATGTTTACTTACCAGTTCCGAGCTGACGCTAGCTATGTTTCCTTACCAGTTCCGAGCTAACGCTAGCTATGTTTACTTACCAGTTCTGAGCTGACACTAGCTATGTTTACTTACCAGTTCTGAGCTTACACTAGCTATGTTTACTCACCAGTTCTGAGCTAACGCTAGCTATGTTTACTTACCTGTTTTGAGCTGAAGCTAGCTATGTTTACTTACCAGTTCTGAGCTGAAACTAGCTTTGTTTACTTACCAGTTCCGAGCTAACGTTAGCTATATGTTACTTACCAGTTCTGAGCTGACACTAGCTATGTTTACTTATCAGTTCCGAGCTGACGCTAGCTATGTTTACTTACCAGTTCTGAGCTGACACTAGCTACGTTTACTTACCAGTTGCGAGCTAACGCTAGCTATGTTTATTTATCAGTTCCGAGCTAACCCTAGCTATGTTTACTCACCAGTTCTGAGCTGACGCTAGCTATGTTTACTTACCAGTTCTGAGTTAACCCTAGCTATGTTTACTTACCAGTTCCGAACTAACACTGGCAATGTTTCCGAGTCCCCTGATACACAGCATACGGACTTTGTGTGAAGAATCCACCAATCTTCCCAACAAACTATTCATTACCAGCTCTACCAGGTCTGCATTATCCATACACTTCTGGTTAATTGATTTTTTTATTTTTAGAGTTATCGTTCTTTAAATTCGACTTCAACGGAACGATTCAGACTTCGGTGAATTTTGTCAAAGATTGGTAATTCTACATAAATTTTAAAGAAATTTCGCTTCAATGTTCGTATAATTCTTTTTAGAGCTGGTAGTACGTTCATTTCTCCAAACATCGGACACAAATTTGCATGACACTTTTAAGCACTACCATTTTCGAGCTAGAAATAAAGAGAAACATAATTAATCTTTTTTGAAGTAGAACCTACTAGACAGTATTATCTATTTATGAGAACAGTGAGTCCATAATCATCATTAAGAAGAAATCTGGAGACAAGCTCAAAGGTCGAATGAAACAAAGCAAAAAGAGAGCAGGACAAACAAGACCACTCAAACCATCAGAGTGGGATCAGGTGCCATGGAGGAGTGAGCATCCCCTGCTGACTGGTCACACCAGTCCTATGCTCAATGTCATGACTGAGTTTACAGAGAATCTAGAGATAATTCAGTGTATAGATAATGGCCTAACAATGAGTACGAAAAATGTCAGCATTTGACTCAATAATAAATTGTATTTGCTGACAAGGTCATTGAATCACAATAGAATGACATATTATACAATATGGAAAAGGCGTTGAAGAAAAATATACCAATTTTCCATGTTACAATAAGAAATCAAATAATCATGTACTCAAATGCATAGAAAGAAAAGTTTTCATTCCATTTGTCTGCATGTCCTCCAGTTTATTTGCAAGTAAACTTCAAAAGTCAGGCACCAAATTCAACATTTTCATCAGAACATTTGTCTCAATGCATAGTAAAAACATCTAGACTTTAAAAGGAATGAGGTCAGTAAGGGAAAAAGGTCGATTTTCTCTTCAAATTCCATTTAAGATCTATCTTAGATCTGCCAGCCCAGGTGGCAAGGAAAAACTTCCAAAAAAAGTTGTAGACATGAAATCAAAATAAGTTAGGAAAATAGCTACATCATGATCAGAAAGGTTACATCAGTGAAGATGTCTGATCTCTAAGTGCCCTCATTAATGTGCCTCACATATTGCTCACAGAAGAGAAAAATTTACCTCCTCTAAGAATATTCTTATGAAATTAATTGAATTCAGTTTTCTTGATATTTACCCAGTATGATAATTATGCAAAGTTAGCTTACCTCAGCAAAAAATGCTGCCACCACAACTCTCTGTGGATCGTACAGACTAGACAAGGCGGAGGTCAGGGAAGCCACAATCTGAGACACGTGAGGGGCTGCCACACTGCTAGAAACTAAGGCTCTGTAAAAAACCACAAGTCTCTGAGGGTACTGTACTTCTACTAATTGTGATATTCAACAAGAATTGTGGTAATTTTTCATGTAGTACATTGGGAAAGAAAAGGTTATACATGTAAAACATTACAGGTTTGAATTTTTGTCCTTTTTTTAAAAGTTACTATCAAACATACAAACTTATATAATTGAAATGGTAATGGTTTTAGTAAATGTTATATTAGCTTCCATAACAAAATTAACAATCTTGAAAGGATTTAAATAATTTTTTTACCAATAACCCTGAACTGTCTGAATGACCTTGGTTCAAGCATTTCAAAACTTGGCTAAAAAAGTCAAAGTTATTACCTTGTGAGTATTGTAAAGGCCTCAGGATAATTTTCCTCCTCCTCAAACTTTTCCCAGCATTCCTCTTCTGTCAGAATCTCAATGACATCGGTACTCTTTGTTCTCACCAGGAAAGACCTGAAGGTTTCTACCACTGTCCTGAAAAATATCATTCTTTATTATCCAGTATGTCAAAACACAGCAAGTATAGGCATTACTTTATGATTTTGCAGTATTTACTGGTATAAAGTAAAAATGTCTGGAACAGCTTAAATCCAACTTGAAAGAAGTTTTTATACATCCACTGATGTTTTTTAAATCAGACAAAAAATGTTATACTGTCAAGAAAGGCTTTGTCTTATTTTTATACAAATATAAAGAACTTTTATATGTCCTTGCTTGATTTTTTTTTTCTTTTAATATTACTTACTTGCTTGGTTCAGGATTTTTACTGGTTACAGGTACTGGTTTCTTCCCTTTAGATTTGTCCTCTTTTTCCATCTACAATAAATCATTCGTTCATTCTACATCCTTGTAAAATAAGAATCAAAACAAAGTGTACATAACCTATCATTTCAACATATGCCTCTTTTATTTCGGCTGTGTCTGTGTAGGTCATAAGCTAGAAAAAGTTGATGTCATAATTACACAGTACTGATCATGTTAATTCCTCTTAATTTTGAATCCTTATCCACATGAATATTTTTATGGCAACTTTGGGGGGGGGGGGGGGGGGGGGGGGGGCAGAATCTCTCTAGAACTTTATCTGTCTTTTTGAAAACCAAAATGAAAGTTGTATGATATAAAAATCTTCTTATTCTCACTATGTATTATATACTATAAAGAAATGCATGACCAGTATATTTTGCAGTCTATTTATTGTATGAGATGACATATTCTAATGTTCAAGCTAATAAGGTCAAAAGTGTGTACCGGTATTTTTTCCATTTCCAGTGCACAAACAATGATTTTTCTTGACTTTGAATTTTTTGTTCTCTTACAAATAAAACTTATTCTGTGTGACTAGTTTTCACCTTGAACTGTTTCCACATGACTGATCTTTCCCTTTCTGCATGGCTAGTATTCATGCTCACCTCTTTCTGCTTGACCGGCTTGACCCCTACAGATGAACCAATCCTCAGCATCAGTGCTCCCATCAGAGTGTGATAAGCCTTCAACACTTGCTCCTCTGTTTCTTCACAGTCAAATATTATCTTCAGAGCACAAGTCACCTAAAAAAAGATCAACAGAGTTACCGAGGTACAGACTTCTTTACTGGATGAAATCTGTTTACAATGTTCTGACACCCTGGCCCAGTTTATTTCTTTGAACTGTTTCTTATAACTTATTCATTTCAGATGCCATTTACCATTTCACATCACTGAATTTTGCTTTCAGCTTTGAAGTTCTAAATTTTCCAGCTTTAAAATCACTATTATAAATACACCCACACATATGATTTTACACTTTCTAGCAAAAAAGCATTTTCTTACTTCAATGTTTATTAAAAAAAATGTACATAACCACAAAATCCAACATAGGTAAACTAGTGGTCTAACATACTCACTGCCATAGGTAAACTGGTGGCTGTCCTCGTTACTTCCTCTTCATTCTGTCTCTCTTCGTACGGCAGACTCTTGTGAAGCTTTTCCAGCATGTGGTCAATCATGGCTGTGGTAAGCTGGGGGTCCTGGGAGAGGGTCTGCCAAATCTCTACCATGTCACTACAAAAGTACACAGTACAAGTTAACACATACCAGCTCAACAACACAAGTCTTGGAGATTGCATATAACACTGGGAACTCTGTGAGAAAATCTTACTATCAAAGACTGCAGAAACAAGTTAAAATTGTTGGAAGAGACAAATTCAAACAATTGTGGTCTCCTGATTTTGGGGTTTTATTTGTTAGAGGGCAATGATTTATGTCTTATTGTAACAATATTGTATGTCCTGTCTTGACTGTCCATCATACTAAAAAATGTTTTGAGCAATATGTTCTTCTGCAACAGCTAGGACAAAGATTAAAATATGTAAAATATATGAAATCCATTTCACTTCTGGTGTAAAAAGTTAGGGTCACAGCAAACAGTTTTGAAAAGTAAGTCAAACTTCAAGGTCAAGAATCATAACAATTCACAAGTAAAAGGTATGAGGAGTCCAGTCCCTCCTAGTGCAAAATCTAAGACCATGCAAGGTAACACAAGAAGCCCATGGGCCACATCATTCACCAGAGTAACTTTGGCCTTGCTGTTCTTCACCAGATTCTCCCCATGTAATACCTATTGTAGCCCGGCCCTACTTCCGGGGCTCATGATTTGAACCATTTAGAATGTACACTATCCAAGAATGCTTCCAAATAAGTTTCACATTTCTTGGCCCAGTGGTTCTTGAGAAAAAGATTTCTCCTTTATAATTTCAATGTAAAACTTGGATTCCCAGTTGTGGCCAAACGTTATCCAAGGGGTCATAATTTGAATAATTTAGAATCTACACTACCCAAGGATGCTTCCAAATAATTTTCAGCATTTCTGACCCAGTGGTTCTTGAGAAGATTTTTTAAAAATTTCCTATACATTTCTATGTAAATAGGATTCCCTACTGTGGCCCCGCCCTACCCCTGGGGTAATGATTTGAACAAAACAATTTAGAATCTAGACTACCCCAGGATGATTCCACATAAGTTTCAACTTTCCTGGCCCAGTGGTTCTTGAGAAGATTTTTTAAGATTTCCCCCTATATTTCAATGTAAAATTAGGATTCCCTATTGTGGCCTTGCTCTACCCCCGTGGGGTCATGATTTGAACAATTTAGAATCTTCACTAACCCATGATGCTTCCACATAAAATTCAGCTTTTCTGGGCCAGTGGTTCTTGAGAAGATTTTTATGACCCCCCATCCTATTTTTGTCTTTTGGAAGAATTTGATTATCTCCCCTTGGAAGGGGGCTTGGCCCTTCATTTTAATCATTTAAATTCCACTTCAGCGAAGGATGCTTTGTACCAAGTTTGGTTCAAATTGGCCCAGTGGTTAATAAGAAGAAGTTGAAAATGTGAAAAGTTTACAGATGAACAGACAGACAAACAGCTGGACTGACAGATGACAGACATTTGGTGATCAGAAAGACTCACTTGAGCTTTCAGCTCAGGTGAGCTAAAAAAAATTATGAAAGCTGGGGACAAAACCATTTATTATTTTTGTCATCATATACTGATTATATGCCAAATATTAAATAAACATGACTGTTTTCTACAGTTGTTCTTAGAAAAGCTTTAATTTTTATCTTGTAAAAGTCTGGCACCAAACAAAGACAAAAAATAATTCAGAGACCAAAACAATGCAAAAACTTCAAGGGGGTAATTGTTCCTGACACCCTGTGTGGGATGAAAGTTCAAAACAAAATTATTATTACCAGAAAGAACTTAATAAATCATTTGTATAGTGTTCTTGATACATCCCTTGTAAAGGTTGATGACTCATAGAATACTGCAGATCAACATACTGTAGAAGTACTTTTTTCCGCATGGTATTAATTTACGCAATGTACGCGGTAACAAATCCGCGGAAACTTGTATGCCAAGTTATATTGAAATTTGTCCAAGCGTACTAAATATAAATGTTAGGCATATAGTGACAGTCTTGGAAATCCGCGTAATTTTCTACACGCAGATTCAACAGAAATTGAGATTCCGCGGAATTAAGACCCCGTGGAAAAAAGTACGTCTACAGTATTTTGATGCACTATATTTTTTGGCAAGATAGGTATTCAGTACACATGTATTTAGAAGCAATGAAAAAAAAATTCACAAGTTCAGGTTTTTATTTTGCATAATCTATACCATTAAAAATACATGCCAGAATAAATTTTTTGAAGAGAGCATCTCATGCAATTATGCAAAAATGAAATAAAGTTCTTGCAAATAAAAGGTGGCATGCAATGTTTGATTGCCAATATATTGGTCCAGGTGATTGTTAAGGACCCTCTCTACACCAGCGCAAAATGTTTTTTTGGTCATTGAGAAAAATATATTGTATAAAGATGTTGATATCAAGTTTATCTATTTAATTATCAGTATTTGGTGCGTGGCATTTACCCCCAGGAAAAATGTTCAAACACAACACAGTATCAGTGAATAAAAATTATTGTTGTTTACTTCCATAGAGAATATACATATTAATAACATGTTCAATTAATTTATCTTGGCCTTTAAAAATGCTAAGAATACTTGTATTGATCATAAATTCAGTAATATACTGTTAATTTCATTTTTTTTTTTTTAGAATTTAAATCTAAGGATAGATCACTCCAACTGCAGAAAAATGCCAAAGAATTGGAACTCTTTAGTGCGCAGTGTAGAGAGGGTTCTTAACTAAAGGTTTATCAGCATTTTGTCAGTTTCCTGAAGTTGCCAAACAGCTACAGAATGCACCTGATTCAGATGATGCTCTGACTAATACATGCTTCAGATCACAAACTTACATTTGATTCAAACGTTTTTCTGTCAATTCTACCAGACATGGGCTAGCTGACCAGTGTTTTAGCATTAAGTCTATAAGCGAGTCTATAAGATTTTGTACAAACCTGTCATATGGCAGTTGATAATTCAGCAATGTTTTAAGGACTGAGCTCAGGTGGTGAGTAGCGAGTGTCCGAATCGAGCGCAGTGTCCCGGTCCGAGTCTGTGTGAAGTCTATACTCGCGAGTTTACTGTGAAGGGAGGTAACTATGTTATCCACCTGCAGTAAAAGACGAGCAGTGTATTACACATTATATATCACAGAATAAATAATTTCTTTATTAAACTTTCTTTTGTAACATAGTTATTACAGGGAATGGTCAGTGTTATAATGCTACATAACTTTCTATCACAGATCTAAAAATGCACTTTTACAAAAATTAATCCTCCTTCTCTTCCAGAATACACAAAGGAAATAAATGAAAACAAGCCATAACCATAACTCATAACCAAGACAATTAACGTGGGGAAAAGAGAGATTACAAATATTGGAAGCCATATATAGGTTTGACAGATGTTTTATGCATGTTTACAGTTCTGTAATACCACCATGTCTGGTCCATGCAAAAATATTGAAAAACAATCAGAAGATGTCGAGTATGATCGGTGGTCATAAATGTCCCAGCCATTCTGTACAGAATATTTTGATTTACCCTTAAATATTTCATTTAATATAAAACAAACAAGCTAATTCAGAGAATTCGTGTCCCCCGCCAGCTTCATAACCATAAAGAACTTAATTTGTAGAATTATTAAATGTATACATGTATACTGAAGGAAATAAAATACATGTATGTCAATATGCATATAAAGATTTGATTGCTTATTCTTTATTATGTGTATAGAAGATTTTTTTATATGGAATATTTATCACACTGTAATGATGATTTTATAACCTCATAAATTTTTCATTTTACATGCTGAATCATTTAGTAAAAAAATTAAAAAGTATTTAAAAAAAAAGAAAAGAAAGGACCGACCGAGATTCGATCCCGGGATCTCTCACATTAGAAGCGAGAGACATAACCCCTAGACCACGGAGTCGCTTTACGCGGAGTGAAGTATATGCAGAACTGAAGTCACATACATCATTACATGTATATATTCATGTTTTCTTGTTCGGTATTCTCAAAATTTTACACAATCCATAGTGTTTGATTTATTTAGCCTTTATTAAACAGTTCTAATAGATGTAATAAGGTTGAGAACCTGTTTTATACGCAATAACTCTCCTCATGCCCCTGCGCTAAAAATAGCGACATGTAATACTATAAATACTAATAAAACAAAAGGGGCGGGGCACTTTGAGAGGGGTGAGAGAGGTCCTAGGGAGTTTTGGTGTAAAATTACATTGCAAAAGCTCGAAATCTTCTTCAAATATCGCCCGGAAAGGATAGTGTTACACACAGACAGAATGTATAAATTTACGACCTTGAACTTTGACCTTTTGACCTCAAAATCAATAGGGTTCTTCTTTAGGCCACAGGGAGTTGTTATGTAAAATTTCATTGCGATAGCTCAAATGGTTCTAGAGATATCGTGTGGAAACGAAAGTGTTTTAACAGACAGAATTTGCTTATTTATGACCTTGACCTTTGACCTTTTGACCTCAAAATCAATAGGGGTCTTCTTTAGTCCATAGGGAGTTGCTATGCTAAATTTCATTGCAAAAGCTCAAAGGGTTCTCGAGATATCGTGTGGAAACGAAAGCGTTACAGACAGACAGGAAGACGGACGGACGGACGGACGGACAGACGGACGGACGGACGGACAAACCCAAATTAATATCCCCCACTTTTCAAGCGGGGGACAAAAACAGAGAATTTACATGTAGAGATGCCTTTATAAAAGCAACCATACCAATACGAAGGTTACAAAATATAGATTTCAGACATTTCATGATACAAAAAACACACGTGCATGTGCATTCAAATATACAGTCACCACACTTATTAACTTTTTTTATAGGGCTGGGCAATAATATCGATATTTCAATATATTGCAATACAATGACAAAAAATATGTATCGCAATAATTTTGAAATATCGATATATTGGCAATATGCTTAGATTAAGGAATTTTGTCATTAAATATAGAAATGGACTAATTAAAGTTTGTCATTAAGCCAAACATTTGTTTTGTGGGAACATTTCAGAGCATAACTTAAATGAAATCAACAAGATTTTTCCCCCGTGTTGGTTACTTATCATAGTTATGTACATTCTGCATGTAAATTAAAGTAAATATAGTAAGAAAATGCCATTTTCATTACGTTGAAAATATTGCAATACATATCGCAATACAGTTACAAATATCGCAATATATCGCAATACGAAATCTCGGGTCAATACCCAGCCCTATTTTTTTATGTGTGTAAAATTTTAAACATCCCGGGAAACTAAAAAAATTATTTTGTTTTGGTTAAAATCTAAATAATTTTGAACTTTTTTCACAACTGTAACTTTAAAGCACATGCAAACACGTTAAATTTCATACGCAGATTTGGATTATCAAATATCCCTGAAGCCTATGTAATATTTTGTTATTTTACCATTTTTCCAGAAATCTGAATTTTAAAATATGTGTGTAGGGTAAAACAATTTTTTTTGTTAACCAGTTGTGAAATTTATTTTTATTTTTTTTATTCAAACCTTTGTTACAAATTCCAAAGCAAGACGTGTTTGTGAAACACTATGCACCCGTTTTCAACAAAGTTAAAAAAACATATTTTTAGCATATAGGTCACAGTCAACGTCACAAGGTCATTGACCTTGGTGTCATTTAAAAGAGCTTAATTAGTGAAGTATGCATACCAAATATGAAGTCTCTGACTCTTATGGTTCAAAAGTTATGGCAACAGTTCGAAAAATCTATTTTTAGCATATAGGTCACAGTCAAGGTCAAAAAGTTATTGACTTTAATGACATGTGAAAAGGCTAAATTAGTGGAGTATGCATGCCAAATATTAAGTCTAGTAGAAACTAATTTTAGCATATTGGTCAAAAGTTATTGACGAAGGTTAAAGTTTGAGTAAAAGCTTAATTTTTAGCATATGAAGTCTCACATTCATGGTCACAAGGAATTGACCTTGGACAAACAAACAGAAAAAGCAGAATTAGACAGGTAAAATATACGTCTCTTTCATTCATGGGTGCATAATAACCAACTTACATTATATTTTCAAATACAGTGAAAGTTAATGACATGCACTGGGAGACAAACAGATAAACAAACAGTTAAAAACAAGGAAAATACTAAAGTGGGAACTAAAATTATTGTCGTAATTCACAGTATGTGCATAATAACCAACTTACATTATATTTTCAAATACTTGCATTGTTAATTGAAGCAAATGTGCTTAAATGTTTATGTTAAGCTTAGGAAAGTTTCCGTTATTTGAGTCTTATCTCTACCCCTACCTGACTAAGGATCTCTGCCCCGCGAGTCTTCAACAGGCCGTTGAGAACCACACATGCCCCTGATGAACTGTGAGACTGGGGGTCCAGTAGCCCCTCCTGTAAAACCTCCAGGAAGTTCTGCAGCTGGGCGGATGGCATCTTCTTAGCAATCACCTGAAGAAACACAGCAAGAGCACTCTCAGAGGACGTATTAAAACAAGCTTTATATCTACATGTTTACCTTGGATCCACGAGACAGGAGGTGATCAAAACTCTAAATTAACTAGTACATGTATTATAAACTACTTCAACATTCCAATTTTGGATGACATCAAATCTATATCAGGTCAACATCGAGGTCTTTTATTCCAATTACATTGTCAATATAGCAACCATGGACAATATGATACAATTATTACTTTTCTTGAGGTCAATACAATGATTTTGCCACCTGAGAAGTACATTTTTGTATCATGTGCACTTCTTGTATCATGTGCACTTCGAAGGTGGCCAAATCATTGAACTGACTAAAGAAAAACAGCAGTAATTATTTTATTACATGAATCAATGAATAGACAAATTTTAGTTGGTTTGCGAGCGCATATTTACATGGATAACTTGTATATACAGAAGATTCAATGCACACATATCTTGACAAAATAATTTATCCTTAGGGATGTAAATTTGTATGTAAGAGTGACACATGCATGAAATCCATGAACATTGGATCCCCGCAATTGATGATTTGTATCAATTTCGAATTCTTGATCTATTTTTCGATCGATGTAGAGATAATCAATTTTTATATTCACCTGGAAGGTCATGCACAGGTGAATTTCATATACACGTACTACATTGTATTAGATTTTTATTTCAACTGTTGATTCTCATCCAATCCGAGAGAATGGAATTATTCTATCATATAATAAAGTGTATTATGGTCTATATTAGATATCTGATATCTCTAGCTGCCACTTACCTTGGAGAGATCATTAATAACACTGAACAGGATGTTGGGATCTCCCTTGACCAGCCTCTCTTTGAGTGTGGGGAGGGCCTCTATCATTGTGTCCTTGTAGTCCGCTGGGTGACCTGAAACAAACATAACAAGAAATAAACTCCTGAATTCAGTAATACTTGTAAAATAACATTAGTGATATGTCTAACAAGACACTCCTTAATTCATTAATACAGTCAAAACTGTATTAAGTCATCGCCTGAGGGAACCATTAAAAGTGACCTTTATAGAGAGGTCATCTTGGAATAAAGGTTCAACTTTTTCAAGAAAAAATTCTTTCCCTGTTTATGCTAGCTCTATGTTTTATAATACTACATTATAAAATATTAAAGAAAGATGTGCATTGGACATTGATGGTCTTCCTAAAATTTTTTAGAAAATTTGAAAATTGTCAAATTAATTTAAGCTAAAGATGACTCCAACAACAAGAGGCCCAAGGGCCTTGAATCACTCTTCTGATAAATTATACAATCTATCCTAAGACCCAATATGCATCAACTGACAAAGTTTGATGATTCTTAGCCAGTTAGGGCTGAAGATATTTAAATGTAACTATAAAATACTATAAGTAGGTCATGGTGACCTACTTTTTGATTGAAATTTTCTGAGGACACAAGTTGCATTATTTGACAAAGATTGATGATTCTAAGCCAATAAGTACTTGAGATATTCAAAAGTGGGTCACAGTGACCTACTTATTGGTCAACATTCTCCAAAAACCCAAGGTGCATAAACTGACAAAGTTTAACAATTCTAAGCCAATAAGTACCCTAGAATACTTAAATATAGCCATAAATGTCACAAGTAGGTCACTGTGACCTATATTTTGATCATCATTCTCCGAGAACCCAAGATGCATCAAATAACAAAGTTTGATGATTTTAAGCCAAAATACCTAAATTACCCTAAAATTACCCGAAAAGTACCCGAAATACCTAAATTTAGCCATAAAATGACAAAAGTAGGTCACTGTGACCTACTTTTTGGTCGACATTCTCCGAAAACCCACGATGCATCTACTGACAAAGTTTGATGATTCTAAGCCAATCAGTACCTGAGATATTCAAAAGTGGGTCACCGTGACCTACTTTTTGGTCAACATGCTCCGAAAATCTAAGATGCATCAAATGACAAAATTTGATGATTCTAAACCAATTAGTACCTGAGATACATAAAACTAGCCATAAAATGTCAAAAATAGGTCACTATGACCTACTTTTTGGTCGACATGCTCCGAAAACCCAAGATGCATTGAATGACAAAGTTTGATGATTCTAAGCCAATAAGTACCTGAGATACTAAAATATAGCCATAAAATGTCAAAAGTAGGTCACTGTGACCTACTTTTTGATCGACATTCTCCGAAAACCCAAGATGCATCAACTGACAAATTTTGATGATTCTAAGCCAATTAGTACCCGAGATACTTAAATCTAGCCATAAAATGTCAAAAGTAGGTCACAGTGACCAACTTTTTGGTCGACATTTTCTGAAGACCAAAGATGCATCAACTGACAAAATCTGGTGATCATAGGTCTAATAGTATTCAAAATATGCCTTTTAAACAATTTAAAAACAAATGCCCGCAAAGTTCAAAAAGTAGGTCACAGTGACCTACTTTTTGATAAATATGTTTTAAGGCCTCTAGATGCATCAACTTACAAGATTTGGTGATTCTAAACCTCTCAGTGTCTGAAATAATGGGATTAAATGTTTTAGAAAAGATTAGCCATAAAATTCAAAAAGTAGGTCACGATGACCTACTTTTAAGTTGATGTTGTTTGTGGACCCAAGATGCACCAACTGACAAAGTTTTATGATCATAGGCCTTAAAGTGTCCAAAATATGCCTCCAAATCAATTTGAAAACAAAAGCCCGTAAAATTTAAAAAGTAGGTCACCGTGACCTACTTTTGTATTAACATGATATCAAGTCCTGAGATGCATCAACTTACAAGATTTGATGATCCTAGTCTTTATAGTAAGCATAATATCAACGTTTTTAATAAGTGTAAATTTTGGTCAACTTTGAAGTGACCTTGAGACCACGCCCTTTGCCCCAGGGTCATGCCTTGAACAATATTTAATCTTCAACATATCCTGACCCTTGTATGTAAGTTTGGTGAAAATCTGCCTGGTGGTTCTGGAGAAGAAGATTTTTTAGCAATCAGTACTCTTGATTTTATTTTCGTGATTATCTTTCCTTGTTTTAGGGTCCCACCCCTAATTTTAGTATAAATGGTAGCCCTTGGGCCAAGGATACCCTGTGACAAATTTGGCAATAATTGGCCAAGGGGTTCTTGAGTTATGGCCCATATTCTAAAAAATTAACGCACAACGCACAAATGGCCATAGCATTAGCTCTTTGAGCCTTTGGCTCAGAAGAGCTAAAAATGTATTGAGTCTAATAAGCCACTATTTGATTTAAATTGTTGATTTTACATGAAACTTGATGACTGTGGATCGTGTTACACAGATGACCGCCTGAAGGATTACTTTCTTTAGAAATTTCATTGGGGGGAAATAAAGTGACCACACAGGACAAGTGATCGCTGGAAAGAGGTGACCATCATGACAAGTTTGACTGTACTTGTCTCAAAACAAAGTCATATGTCTGACAAAACACTCCTAAATTCATTAGTAACAAATTAATATTGATTAACACCATGAACTACTAAAGTTGATCAAATTTAATGAATTCAGACTGATATAAAAACAACTTTTTATACTTATTATACAAGGTATAATATTTTTCAACCTACAATATCAGGTGTTATTTGTCTTATCTACATACTTATCATCTTAAAAATGAGGCCAGAAAACCCAAATAACCCAACATTTAAATAAACATTTTGATCTTATCTTATTTGTAAAATAAAGCAAACTGTGTTCCAGTTGCTTAATGCTCAATGTCTTTATGTTCTGTGTTTTGTCTATCTCTGAAGAATCTACATTATACCTATTGAAATCAAGTCCTTAGTGCAGATATTTTCAATGAAAGAGGGGGATATTAATTTAGGTCTGTCTGTCTCTTATTCCATCCCTCCATCTAGCTATATTTCTGATGGTTTGTAACTTGTGATATCTTGAAAAGCCTTTGAGCTATTGCAACAAATTTTACAATTTAACAACTCTCTATGATCTAAAAAGACCACTTCTAATTTTGAGGTCAAAAGGTCAAAGCTCAATGGTTGAAAATTCATAATTCTTTCTTTGTGTAAAACTTTTGATTCTGGGTGATATCTCAAGAGGCTTTTAAGCTTTGCAATGAAATTTTATATCATGTTTCCCTATTGCACCGTCCACCACTCTTCAAGTGTCACGCCTTTCAGGTCTTTGGCACCCCTGTTCTAGATCTGTGCATGCTGTTCTTTTTTCCATAAGCAGGGAATGCAGATTCTCTGAAGTAGCTTGTTTCAAATGGTTACATATAATTATGATTACCTTCTATTCGTGAGGCAATTTTCAGTGAGATGTAAATACAGTCGATAGCGAGTTGTCGAACTTCCGAGTCTGGATCGGTACATCGTGGAACAAGTCGAGCAATCACTGAGCTCTGGTTGGTGAATTTCTGGACAAAAAAAAAACAAATCTCAACTTACTGTATTAAGGGCAGTCTTTTTAAATCTCAGTTTAACAAGTTCCAAGCCTAAAATTATCACCAGCCAAATAGATAGGAATATAATGATACACTGTACATTTATTTGGTTGTTAACACTCAACATAATTATGACACAAGCATGGATAGAGCTGATGTATTAATACAAGAGGCCCATGGGCCACATCGCTCACCTGAGTACTGTAGCTTAGAAAAAGTAGAAATTGGTTTATTATTGAAAAGTTA
>NW_026938239.1:0-11771 GCF_032062105.1 Saccostrea cuccullata
ATATAACATCTTCAACGTACAAGTAACGTTTTAAAAGTTTCATTCATAAAAATCAGTTCTCCTAATTTCATCTGATAACTTGCGATCATTCATTCTTCCTATGTTTTGTATGTAGAATTTATAATTATTTAATTTCATCTTTTTTTTTATCTTGAGAAAATAAAGATTTTCAGCTGCATTTATTAGCATTTCGCGATTTCTTGTATATATCTATTACTTGCAAATGAAAAATGTCATTAAATAATACAGAAGAAATCAAACTTTATTTCCATCTTTTTTATTCATTCATAAATCCTTGGATCCGCTCCAATAGCTGCGCGATGCCCTCACCGCTACAGTAAACAAAACATTCATAACGCCGAAAATGTCCATGATTCCGCTGAAGTAAGAAAGTTTACACATGGTTTATCATCTCATAACAAAAATCAGCCCTGTCCAATGCAGGAATGCTCCAGTTAAAGAGGAAAATTTAGGAATTATTTTGCATCAGCCATTTTCTGACGTGAACCTATGCGACAACTTGTAATTAAGGTCTTCCGTTTCAGACGGAAGACCTTATAGTGATTCTACTGTTTCTTTTTATTAAGGTCTTCCGTTTCAGACGGAAGACCTTATAGTGATTCTACTGTTTTTTCTTTTTATTATTATTATTAAGGTCTTCCGACTTCCTTCGGAAGACCTTATTGTTTTCCTTCTGTTTTCTATTATTATTATTATTATTATTATTCCACTTTTCATAGTACAGGTCATATCTCAGCTGTGCGTGGATGATTTTAAACGATTTTTGCAGGTATGATGCATCATGTTAATATCTCCAGGGGTGTCCCTCACTTTTTCGAAATTTACCTCCGTTCGCGTTTTTTGGGGAAATTTGTATTTTTTAAATGGAATTTTGTCGCAAAAAATTCTCGAGGATGTCAATAGATATGAAACTGAAACTCACGGACGTGATAGAGTATCGAATGTAGATGTGTTGATCGACCTTCATTTTTCGTCGTTCTGACTTCCGGTCGCAAACGGAAGTAAATTCAAAACATTCAATTTTTCAACTTTTTTGCTTTTCAATATTTTTCTTTCGTATTTTCAGGGTCGATAGAGTGTCTTTTTAGAATTCTAAATATGTTTTCAATATTTTCATGCGTGCATTTGTTGCAAATATATGACCGATCCTAACTTTGACACACTGTCGGGGGTTCGAATCCCGCTGGGGGCAGTTGAAATTTTTTTTTTGGTTTCCCACTTTTTTCAGTTTGAAATGACTATTCTATCTTTTAAAACATATATTGAGAATTTTGCCGATTTTTTAAAGCCGCATTATTGAAAACACACCTTTGTCTGTAACTTTCTTTTATTTCTCAATGGATTTTCAAACAGTTTTCAGATTTGAATTCATGGGGTCGCTTATGACCCCTTATAGAAGTTTCAGAGGCTTGAAAAACTTGTATTTTTAGAGCTCTCTTCATATCATCGCGTAATTAGAGTTATCGTTCTTTGCACGGTTGGTGAGCGTAGAAAGTGAAAGTAAGGTTTTATCCTGTAAGCTGCGTAGCTATACTTTTTCAACAAGCGCTCTGCTAGACTGGCCATATATCCCATAATGGTTCCTTTCATTTTGCTGCATCGAATATCACATCAAACATGAGAGATCTCAGTGTTTTAAGATATTTGACCGGGACTTTAGTACGAAACTAAAATCGTGTATACTTGTTTTGAAAATTAAATCAAATACACACATCGATGTATTCAATTTATTTATAGATTCACCAAACATGTTGGCATCAACCATGCTACAAAAGTGATGTTTTCACTCTTTACTAAGACAAATACCAGGGCCAAATTAAGAGGACTGTACAATTAGCTCTACAGTTCTTTAGCTAAAGATAAATAATATCATCAGACTTTAGTAAAGATGCAGTGTCCAATCAGCAGTGAATCATAAATATATATCCGGTATGAAAATGACAATTCCAGTTTGATCAACATGATTGATCGAGTCATGACACAAATTTGTACAAGCCAAAAAAAATGGAGTGGGGTGGGGATGGGTGAAGTCATCAGGGAGAACAAGCATATATTCACTTGTTTTCTGTTACATATAATAACAAAAAGTGTTGAGAGATAAGGAGGGAACAATTATAAAATATCTTTTTTTTTAATTGTAACAAATTTCTTTTTTTTAATTGTAACGAAGTTAAATATTTGCCCCCTTGCAAAGTCTAAAACTTCATGTAACAAAAACAAATTCCCAGAAAATTAAAAAAAAGTGTTGGTTGTCAGAACAACTGGTAATTGTTTCACATTATTATTTGATGCAGCACTTATTAATTATGATCAAGCATGCAGTCATTGCAGTACTACATTTAAATCTTTAAATATTTCAGAAACTCTGATACAACTCAACGCACGGTGGACGAGATCAAGAAACAATATGCCAACATAAAGCAAAGAGGTAATTTTTATTTAAGTACAGGGCTATATATTGATTTATTCAACATCATACATAAAACACCATATTATTATAAAGTTTTAAATGTCTTCAAATGACCAAAAAAATTAAAAAGTTATGTGATAGAGTTGTTTGATTTCATAAATGCATTTATAGAAGTAAATTCATTTGTATAATCCAATATTAATTGTGCTACAAGTAGGTCAGAAAAGGGCAAGCAAAAGATGGCTTGGTCATGTGCACATATTCACATATATTATTTTTGGACATGTATTTTTTAAATGAAATAATTTAACATGAATGATAGAAATAACTGATATAATAAGCTTTTCCGTGGCCTAAAATAAAAAAAAAATTAAGTTGACAGTAACTGAGACATGTGGACTGGAAAATATGATAAAATATACATTGTGTACTTAATGTTTTATGACAGCAAAAGAGAAGTCTGATGCCATTAGAAGACCAGTTACAGGTGGGGGCCCCAAACCTCCCTCCCCAACCCCTGTAGAAGCTGAGCTACTAAGCCACCTTGAAGACAGGCCAACCCTATGTGGCCTGTCCACTGGACATGACACGGAGGAAGGTTCATATTGGATTTATTGTTTAAATATTTGAAAAGCAAGATAATAGGACTGGAAGTATCTAAAAATACCCTGATGATTTATATTTTTTAATTCAAAAGACAATAAATTTCATTTTTAACCTCACTGGAATATAACAAATGTACCCGGTAGATTTTAAAATACTGTGCAGTGTTAATCGTTGAAGTACATATATGTATAAATGCACTAATTTATAACCATAAAATCATTAATTTACATGATTATATACATATGTACTACTTTATTTTAAAACTGTAATAACATAGTGTCAATGTAACATGTTATTTTTTTTTAGTAATTCTAACAGTTGTACCAGAGGAAATGCACACCATGACAAACGACTGCATGCCGTCAACAAGTGCAAGTGGTACAGGTAAGGCTTACCTTATGGCTCAATTATATTATTGTGCAACCTTTCAACTCTAAAAAGAATGATTTAAAAATGCATTCTGTCAACAAAAGATGAAATTTAGCTTTTCTGATCACATTTTCTTCGGCATCCGGACGTCTGTCAGTCTGTAAAATTTTCACATTTCTGACTTCTTCTCTAGAACCACTGGGCCAATTTCAACCAAATTTGCCACAAGGCATTCTTGGGTAAAGGGATTCAAGTTTGTCCAAATGAAGGGCTACGGCCTCATTCAAAGGGAGATAATTCAGAAATAGTGAAAATTTGGTGGCATGTTTAAAAATCCTCCTCTCAAGAACCACTGTGCCAGGAAAGATTAAACTTATGGGGAAGCATTCTCAAGTACATGTAGTGTACATTCAAGTTTGTTCAAATCATGATCCCCGAGAGAAGGGCAGGGCCACAATAGCCAATCAAAGTTTTACATAGAAATATATAGGAAAATTCTTTAAAAATCTTCTTTTCAAGAAAAGTCCTTTATATTTATATGGAAGCATTCTCAGGTAGTGTAGATTCAAGTTTGTGCAATCATACCCTCTCTCCTTTAAGGAATTGTTGGGACTCTTTGAGGTTAAACTTTTCAATAATAAATTAAAAATTTCTGCTTTTTCCTAGCCATAGTGCTCAGGTGAGCGATGTGGCACATGGGCCTCTTGTATATGCTATTCAATTCTGTTAATTAAATTTAGGTGTATCAGCCATCTACGAGATACAGAATGATGCAACCCAGCTAGGTATTGTAAATTTGGAGCTTCCTCCTTCATTCTCCTCGGCAAAGACATCAAAAAGAAGGAAGACTATGGAAGAGGATGAAATCATGACAATGAGGGCAGAAAGAGAAAAATATATCCAGGAAAGCAAGAAGTTTAAAGAAGAAGCTGAGTTTTATCGAGTCAATACCATGTACGTAAAAATGAAAATGAAAGAATTGCACGCCGGAAAAGATTCTGAAATGTAATTTAGTTAATTCCATTAGTTTGTCATTTGTTAAGGCCGAAAAAATAATAGTCTTGTTTGCTGCTACCCAACTTACCCTAATTTTTTTGCACCTGATCCTAAATTTTTTCTTTAGATTTAAAAGAATAAATCAGAATATTATCATTCTGACACTGTAACTGGTTTCCCTGTTAACACAGAACAAGCATTTCATGAAATTCTGTTTTAAATCATCGTCGGAAACCCACGGTCTGTCTCGCTTTTCTTATGGTCTCGGTAAGAGAAGCAAGACCGACCTTAGGTTTCCAACGATGGAATTAAATATGGACTTTCATAAAATACATGATATTAACATCTTGGGTAGCCAATGGAGAGGGCTTATATAGGCTGTGCCTGCTGCCCAATCCTTCTATGTATTTCTTACATAATAAAATATGTTCAAATCAAAATGGGTAGCCGAAAAGGTTCCAAAGACGTACTTAGTGCACTCATTCTTTAATTTTAAGAGACAAAATTGACACGTGACATTTTTAATTAGATACTGTATACAGGGGTATTTTCGCCCCGTTTAATTTTCACCCTTTTACACTTGGAAACAATTTTGTTCCGTTTTAAATTAGCCCATTCATAGTTACTTACAGAAATTATATGTATTATTTCATTTCACCCTGTTTTAAATTCGCAGGAAACGAGACTATTATTTTTTTTTGCTTTACATGCAAGGTGAAGTTGTCAGTCCCTCTTTCAGGCCAACAGTAAAAAAGATTTGCTTGATGTACTCCAATTAAGAACTCAAAATTTTATTGTACATTTAATTGTAATTGCAAGTGAACAAGTACCTGACTTTAAATATTTATTGCTGATGAGTGATAATTTAATGGTACAATTTACCAAGAATTACTGGATACATTTGTATTTCTAATAAATCTATGTCATCCATTGCCTTTGAAATATGCACTAATACATGTATCAGTGCTTTGTTTGAAGACTTGATTTTTCATGTACATATGTTATTATTTATAAATTTGGATATTGTTGTACCAAACATTTGAGAAATTTAATGAAATGAGAAATTTAATGAAATTTCAATTATTTTCTGAAATAAGAATGAACAAATAATTGTTGCTATTAAAAACTGGTGCATTTATTTATTCATATGTATGACAAACTTTCATTTGAGAAAAAAATGACAATATAAACTATTGAAGACTGAAGTTATTTTGAAATAATGACAATGGCAGCATATCATATGAAACAAATATTGTTATATTAATTAAAGTTATCATTAATGCCTGTGTGTAAATCCAAACCACTGTATGTAAATATTTTGAACCCACATTTTAGGCTATCTAAATTTAATTCCTTGGTTCTCAGGCCAATTTTCTCCAAAACAGATGCGGGAGGGCGGCATTTTATTTTTCATTTTATTGGCAATAAAGTAGATGAGGGAGGTATTTTTTTTAAATTTTAATTTCCGAATTTTCTTTAACATAAAGATAATTTTTTTAATCACAGATATACTTTCCATTTCTGGTCAAAATGTCTGCTTTATCCCTTGCTTAACAGCGTGTAAACATCGTAGGTAATGTCCTCAAATGTATTCTCAAACGAAGTAGCCAAAATCTCATTGTAAATGGCTACCGGAAGTGATATTTGAATACTAAACTACGAAACAAATGAGGTCGGAATTTTTTTTCCCGGATTGGTCTCCGCAATACCAACTTTTTATTTTATCAAAAATACAATAAAATCGGCAATGCGGGTACCTCCAAACAGATGCGCGCGGGCCTGAGAACCAAGATTTCAATTTTATATGGCCTTAGCCAAATTAATACATCTACATGTATTCCTTAACAATACCTGCTAGTTTTTCCTATGCAATACAAAAAGACATTTTTTCTTCCTGATATTAAAGTCAAAAGAATATTGCAATAAATTTAACAGAAAATTACATCTTGCAGAAATTATACATATTGATTAATTCTTTAATATGTACATGTGATATTTTATTTCATTACATCAAAGTGAAAGTTCTGTGATAAATGTGTTCAGCTTCCATGTGGATTTTTGTAAAATTATTTTACACATTACAATGATTTTAAGGAAGGTCTGAACACTAATAATTTTTTTTTTTGGAATTAAAAAAAAACAGCGCAATGTATTACAGTATATTAAGGTGTAAATACTGAGTTCATCATGTTCAGTTTCAGTACAGATATTAAATATGATCTTATAAACCATTATATAATTAGTTATTTGTGTTTCTTTTTCTTTTCTTTTTTTTTTGATTTCTGGTATATCATATTACTTGTAATTTTTAAGCAGTACAAAAATATTTTAGTAGTGTTTCATCATTGTACTGAAAATTGTTACTTAAATCTATATTACAATGGCATATAATAAATTTATTTTTACCACTTATAACTTAAAAAAGGTTGTAAAGCATACATAATGAAAAGCAAGATGTATTTGTTTGACACTGATGCTCCCTGTATGACAACTTTTGTAAAAGGTCAAAGTCCAAGGTTTAGGCCAAGAGTAAAAATATTTTAAAACAAGATGAGTTTGTGAAACTCTGATGCCCTCGTATGGCAAACTGTAGCAAAGGTTAAACTTTCTCAAATGGAAATTGGATATAAATGTGCAATGGCGTGAAGTCACCCTCCTAGATAATCATAGAAACATGCAATGGCGTGAAGTCACCCTTCTAGATAATCATATAAAAGTGCAATGGCGTGAAGTCACCTTGCTTTATAATCATATTAATGTGCAATGGCGTGAAGTTACCCTCCTAGATAGTCGTATTAACATGCAATGGCGCGAAGTCACCCTCCTAGATAATCATATAAAAGTGCAATGGCGTGAAGTCACCTTGCTTTATAATCATATAAATGTGCAATGGCGTGAAGTTACCCTCCTAGATAATCATATAAACATGCAATGGCGTGAAGTCACCCTCCTAGATAATCATATAAAAGTGCAATGGCGTGAAGTCACCCTCCTAGATAATCATATAAAAGTGCAATGGCTTGAAGTCACCCTGCTTTATAATCATATAAATGTGCAATGGGGTGATTGTCACCCTCCTAGATAATCATATAAACATGCAATGGCGTGAAGTCACCCTCCTAGATAATCATATAAAAGTGCAATGGCGTGAAGTCACCTTGCTTTATAATCATATAAATGTGCAATGGCGTGAAGTCACCCTCCTAGATAATCATATAAACATGCAATGGCGTGAAGTCACCCTCCTAGATAATCATATAAACATGCAATGGCGTGAAGTCACCCTCCTAGATAAATCATACAAAAGTGCAATGGCGTGAAGTCACACTGCTTTATAATCATATAAATGTGCAATGGGGTGATGTCACCCTCCTAGATAATCATAGAAACATGCAATGGCGTGAAGTCACCCTCCTAGATAATCATATAGAAGTGCAATGGCGTGAAGTCACCTTGCTTTATAATCATATAAATGTGCAATGGCGTGAAGTCACCCTCCTAGATAATCATATAAACATGCAATGGCGTGAAGTCACCCTCCTAGATAATCATATAAACGTGCAATGGCGTTAAGTCACCCTCCTAGATAATCATATAAATGTGCAATGGCGTGAAATCACCTTGCTTTATAATCATATAAATGTGCAATGGCGTGAAGTCACCCTCCTTGATAATCATATAAACATGCAATGGCGTGAAGTCACCCTCGTAGATAATCATATAAAAGTGCAATGGCGTGAAGTCACCTTGCTTTATAATCATATAAATGTGCAATGGCGTGAAGTCACCCTCCTAGATAATCATATAAACATGCAATGGCGTGAGGTCACCCTCCTAGATAATCATATAAACATGCAATGGCGTGAAGTCACCCTCCTAGATAATCATATAAACATGCAATGGCGTGATGTCACCCTCCTAGATAATCATATAAACATGCAATGGCGTGAAGTCACCCTCCTAGATAATCATATAAAAGTGCAATGGCGTGAAGTCACCTTGCTTTATAATCATATAAATGTGCAATGGCGTGAAGTCAGTCAAGTCACCCTCCTAGATAACCATATAAACATGCAATGGCGTGAAGTCACCCTCCTAGATAATCATATAAATGTGCAATGGCGTGAAGTCACCCTCCTAGATAATCATAGAAACATGCAATGGCGTGAAGTCACCCTTCTAGATAATCATATAAAAGTGCAATGGCGTGAAGTCACCTTGCTTTATAATCAAATAAATGTGCAATGGCGTGAAGTCACCCTCCTAGATAATCATATACGCGTTTAAGAAATCTTCTTTTCGGGTATGAAAACCAAAAATGTAGTGTTATGTAGACTTCCTTTAAATATTAGGGAAATCCCTACCCAGCATGGTTCTCTCAGTTCCAGGAAAAATCCCCTGGATTTTATACGAAACTGCTTTCAGCTACCTATACTTTTACAACAGCCAAGTTAATCGTAACCGATATTAATTCATGCTTTGAAAAATATTTTGATATGGATATTCTTCAAAATTTGAACAATTAGTTTACTATGATAAATTTAACTGTCTCTTTCCTTTTTTTATTTTTTAAACCGCTTTTGATTTGGAAAGTCCCCCCCCCCTAAAAAAAAAGTGTGGGTGGTAAGAAGGCTTCTTAATAATTACTAGTAGTATTCTAACCTTAATTTAAACCCAATAAATGTGATGACCCCTCCCTCAAAACTGCTTAATTGCCTCGCACACATCTCCCTTAAGAGATAATCACAGATTAATGTTTATTTGGCTTTTTTCAGTTCCCTAAACGTACGGCTAGAATGCGTACCTTTTCTTAGCATGTTCGGGCATTTTTGCATCAGACTTGTGCTGATTTTTTTATGAGATGAAAAATTATGTAAAAGCTTCTTAGTTTGAATTTAATATAATTTAGGGCTTGCTATTGAATTCATATAATAAAAAAAGCAACAGCGTGCTCTTGATACATGGCTTGTTTAAATTACGTTGGTTTCCGTTTTACAAAAAAAGTTGCATTTCGTCATAAAAATAGATGGGAATTATATTCATTTTTAAAGATTTTTTTTATAAAAGGAAGTATATTAGTAAAGGATTAAATACTGTCCGAGTGTACTTTGTTGTAAAAAAAAAAAAAAAAAAAAAAAAAAAAAAAAAAGATCGGGTTCGTTCTTCATTTTTCAAAGGTGACTTCACGCCATTGCAAATAGCAATATCGAATGCTTATATGACTGTCTCGGAAAATCCGGCTGTCATGTACACTTCCGGGCCACTTGGCAACACAGTTCAAAATCCGGAATTTACCATCGGAGATCATCTGATATTTATACAAATACATGTACTAGTAACTGAATATATTATTAGAGAGTGATTTTTAATTTTTTTTGTGAATAGAACTACAGAAAATCTCTTAAAAATTTAATTTTACGATCAGTTTATGGCCATTGCAAATAATTTATACTTCATAACAAATTACCTGTACATTCAGAGAATGGTACCCTTTTCTGTTCAAATAATCTGGCTCATTCTCTGAAGGTGCCTGAATTTTGATGAAGGTACCATCAACGCAACCGAGGACATTTGGAAAACCTAGGACCATGAAATAAGTAAAATGAAAAATATTCAAGCATGTTGCAACTTTACAATGGAAAATAACCATCTTCTGTCTCGTAATTTACCGCTATTTTGGCTTTAAATTATTTTTGTTTTGTTTTTTAATTTTGTTTGTTTGATGATTTTGATATTGAGGTAGTGCCCCCCCTTCTCTCTCTCTCTCTCTCTCTCTCTCTCTCTCTCTCTCTGTATTTTTCTTAAGTTGATAATCCAAATATTGAAAATATTTTTCTATTACATTTATTACTTTCTAATATAATTTGACTTTTCTGTTAATTGCACTTCTTACATGTAATTCAAACGCCTTTCAAAGTATATCGAAAATTTTAAACAATATCCAATTTATTTGCATATACCGACTCAACATGTAAATAAGACAAGTTTAAAGTCAATTTAACCATATATCCCAGATATATATATATATATATATATATCAAATTAAAAATCGGCGAAATCTTTAATTTGAATGTATCTTACATATAATATCATGTACATACAATTAAATTTATTCTCTATCTCGTAATATGATCAACTCAAATACGCCATTACTTTAATTAAAAAAGTGAAGAGAATTTAACTTCTTAAAATTAGGAGATTTCCCAGTCAATTGCACCCATTTTTTGTTCAATATAGACAGGATTAAACTTTTTCTTACGTTTAGAGAATGGCCATATAGACATAGGTATATACATGTAAATATTGAACATTGTCTATACTTCTAAACGAAAGAATAAGTACAATCTGCTTGTTCGGAATAACATATGGGTGTGACTAATGGGAAAATATAATGTATTTGAGAAATTATAAGTTCTTATGCTTTCTTAAAATTCAGTAGTAATGTTTGAGGGGGAGGGGGTTCCACACTTCAGGTGCCCATGAACCCCCTTTCCCATTAATGTTTTGGAACAATTATATGTACATGAAGGTGTAAATAAACTTCATAATAAAGACATTCCATTTCTTTTCCTTTCTGTTATTTTTTTTCTTTCAAGTATCTGTTGCAACAAAATGTAAGAAGCATGTAAAATCAAAATACGATTGATTCGAAGGATTTATGGTACAATTTAACTTGCACCCATTTGTTCTGTGATTACTTCCCTTGTTTTGTTGTTTACCTGCTATGGAATAGAAATGCTTTTTAACTTCATCAGCTGCGTTTCTTGCCGGCATCCTTATAAATTGTCTCGACACCTGACACAAACCATGGCACACATCCTTAACCGCCCTGCACACAGTGGATGGGGACAGGCTGTCAAATGTATCGGCAACTAAAGAATAAAAACCTCCTGTGGCAAGAAATCTTAGCGTGGCCAACACTTGCAAAAGGGGGGTGAGGGCACAGCTTCGCAGAGTATCTCTCTCAAGGGATTGTCTAAGTAGATTCACTATAGACAAAATTGTGGCCGGGCGGAAACGGTATCTTTTGAAAATATCCTCCTCTGGCATTAATTCTAAAGGGTTTTCACGGTCAACAAGCCTGTTGTGTGCGACTTTCTGCCTATGCCGACGTCTACGACGCTGCCGTCTGTTTTTCACCGGCATATTTGAGATTTTATTAAAGGACTTAAGTCTACTAAGAAGGTAACTTAAGTTTATTCTGAGTTTGAGTTAGAAAAATTACTTAAGTTTTTTCGAGAAATGCAATTTTTTGAGTTTACTCAAATTTGAGATTTTTCTCAGAAATTTGAGTAAAAACTCAGACTTAAGTCTGAGATTTAACTTAAGATTTTTTCGAGAAATCCAAGCCTGGCCCACTAGTTCCTGA
>NW_026938240.1:0-11672 GCF_032062105.1 Saccostrea cuccullata
AAAATTTTTTTTACATTATACTTTAAAAAATACACATACATGTATTACACGATCTTCTATTCCTCAGTCCAGTCCAATACGAAAAATCGTAATATTACTAAAATTCGTAATATAAGCAATTTCTAACTCTTCTAAGAGTTACTGCCCTTTTTTCTGATACAACCTCTTTGTTATGTTTCATCAGAGATTATTGGTCTCTGGTTTCATCATTATGATATCATGGATATGTATGGTTAGTGGATTGTCTTTGTTTTGGTGCATTTGATTCAAGTGCAAGTGGATTCAGAGCCTAGTGAGAGTCTTACAAGTTATCTCTCGTAAAATCTCGTTGTTTGAGATGAGGGTCTGATTTTCAGGGTAGACTTCGGGAAAAATATAGGGAATTGGGGATTATAGACCATTGTGACAAGCTTGAGGATACATTGAAATTTTATGGAAAATTGTTCCTATCCTTGGGAAAATTCTTATATAAGAATAATGAAACAAAATGTTCACTCACCCATTACCATTGTTACTTTCTTTTGCATTTCCATACTTTTCGATAGACGTCACTGACCAAAATGACCACGTGATACTAGTACCATTGGGGCATAGTATTTCTGACGTCATACTTCCCATAAACATCATTCCTTTTCTTTCAATGCTTTATTTTGTCTTGCATTACGAAAACTCGTAATATAGTCTCTCTCAACTTGCTATATTACAAGTTTCCGTAATTTAACTATATTACGAAAACTCGTAATATAAGAATAATATTACGATATTTTGTATTATTATATGATTGAATAATTTCCATCTCTCTGATTGGCTGAGATCCAACTATGTTAGAAAAATACTACGTTGTATTGACCTGCACGTGACGTTCCAGGTCAATACAAGGATTTATTTCCTCTACATTGATCTAAAAGTAGATTGGGAAATTCCAAATTGATACAAATTGTTTTGGAAAGCTATTTAAATGACTGTGATTTTTTTTTCATGTGAAAAAAACATAAGCGAATATATATTTTAGGGCGAGGGTGGTAAGAGAGGATGCAGGGACCCCCTCCAACACTTTAACTGAACAACATGTTGTTTTTTTATTTGGCAGTCAGTTTTCCCTGATAATACTCCTTCCTTTCAAAATCTATCCTATAAAAAGACTGACATTATATTATTTTTTCATGGCAACTAAAATTGAAAAAAAAAAACCATTTCAAATTTATACGACTGGTAACGTTTATTCACATTTTAATTCTGTTTCTCTCTTGTATTTGGCGAGGACTTAATTAAATGCAAGTTAACAAGTAATGAGCTGTCTCATTTTATCAGTGAATCATATAATAAAACAATTATTGCTGGTTTTTTCGGTCAATACAATGATTTAGCCATCTTCGAAGTACAATATTCACCTCGCCCTTCGGGCTCGGTGAATATTGTACTCCTCAGATGGCTAAATCATTGTATTGACCTCAAAAACCAGCAATAATTGTATAATATTACGATTTTTCGTATTGGACTGGACTGTTCCTGCTGAAGACAGAGGATCTATCTTAATCATTAGAATAAGTAAGTCTAAACTTTGAAAGGGAAGACCTTAAATAAGAGGTCAACATGCTACACAAACAAAATATTATTATATCTAAAAATAACATTTATTCCAATGTAAATACTGGTACATGTATTTCTGTTACAAAAACTATTTCACTTGAAAAACTGAGAGCAATTGATATGTTCATATTTGTGGATTTATGTTGTCAAATCAAAATTTAAAAATGATACACAGTGTGTTTAAAAATTGTCTTCACAAACCAAAACTTGACTTATTTTCACTATGCTGTTGATTCCATGTCACATCCAAACAGATGATCTTCTGGCAAATCATGGTCATGCTTGGTATCAAAATTCAGTCTTCAGATGAGTCACACCTATCCAAAAGAAATTGAAATTTTTTAATCTATAATTCTTTTACTAAAAAAAAGTGCAATTCATGAGATTATAAATTAGATTATCAAATTGAGAGATAAGATATTGTCACATTTTCTGTTTATAATTTGTAAATTTTAATGTACTCTTTCAACAATTAAAAGTTTACACCAATTAAGGCAGTCATTTATGCTATTCCCTAATAAAACAACATACAAGTGCAAAGTAATCATGCACTAGTGGGTTTAGGATAATGTGCTAGAGTATTTATGACAACATACTAGCACGAGGTGACAATGTGCTAGCATGTACGTTAGTGATAATATGCAAGCACACTGAATCCAACATGCAGTGAAGCTAACACTCAACAGATTGTTTAAAGTTGTGTTTGCATGATATTTTGTTTTGTGTTAACACAGCAGCGTGTTGTTTAAAGCTGCATTGGAGTGGCAGTCTGTTGAAATTAACATGCTAACACACTGCAACTTCACATCATTGGAACACCATAATTTTGAAACTGGCAAACCAATATCTTATGATTACTAACTAGGTAATTGCAACTGTAAATGCTGATTTCATGGTGACAATAATACCGGTAATTCACTGTATATCTGAGAACTGATCAATTATAATAAGGCGTGTCCAGATAGGGCCACTTGCTAAAGCTCAATAGCACTTTCATAAAAGCGTTCCATCTTACTGACATAAAAGACGCCATTAGGCTATCACACAGCTCGCCATTACAACACTGAAAAACACTTTCGCACTAACACAAGTTCGCACCACACGCTGTCACACTAACACACAACACACTGTCACGCTAATACAATTTCACACAACAAAATATCAGGCTAACACGAGTTCACACAACACACTATCATGCTAACACAAATTCACAAGCACGCTGTCTCGCTAACACAAGTTCACACAACACGCTGTCTCGCTAACAAAAGTTTTACACAACACGCAGTCTCGCTAATACGAGTTCATACAACATACTGTCTAGCTAACACAAGTACACGCAACACACTGTCACGCTTAGATGAATTCACACAACACACTGTCACGCTAACATGAGTTTACACAACACGCAGTTTCACTAACACGCGTTTACACAATACACTGTCACGCTAACACGAGTTTACACAATACACTGTCACGCTAACACAAAGTCACAAAACAGGCTGTCTCACTATACACTAACACAAGTTCGCACCAAATGTTGTTGCCATAACACACTGTCATCCTAATACCATTTCACACAACACACTATCATTCTAATACCATTTCACACAACACACTGTCAGGCTAACACGAGTTCACACAACACACTGTCACGCTAACATGAATTCTCAAAACAGGCTGTCTCACTATTCACTAACACAAGTTCGCACCAAACGCTGTTGCGATAACACACTGTCATCCTAATACCATTTCACACAACACACTGTCATCCTAATACCATTTCACACAACACACTGTCAGGCTAACACGAGTTCACACAACACACTGTCACGCTAACACAAATTCAAAAAACATGCAATATCGCTAAAACGAGTTCACATAACACGCAGTCTGGCTAACACTAGTTCACACAACACACTATCTCTCTAACACCAGTTCACACGACAAATTTTCAGGATAACAAGTTCACACAACACACTGTCACGCTAACACGAATTCACACAACATGCTGTCTCGTTAATAAGAATACGCACAACACGCTGTCTTGCTATCATGAGTTTACACAACACGCAGTCTCGCTAACAAGAGTTTACACAACACGCAGTCTCACTAACACCAGTTTACACAACACGAAGTCTCGCTTATACGAGTTCAATCAACACTCTGTCTAGCTAACACGAGTTTACACAACACACTGTCACACTTACACTTTATACACGATTTTACACAACACGCTGTCCCGCTAACACTAAATTATGCAATACATTGTCAAGCTAACAAGAATTCACACAACCCACTGTCAAGCTAACACAATTAAGTTCACAAAACACACTGCCTTGCTAACACAAATTCATACAACACACTGTCTCGCTAACACAAGTTCACACAACACACATCACATTGCTGAATTAAAGTAAAGGTCTACCCTAATTTGAAGAGGTTTAAAACTAACATATCTCTATATTAGTAAAAAGCTTCAAATTTAAGACAAAAACATTTATGCTGTAATGTTCCTTAACATGCATCTGGCATATAAAATGAATGAGACCTTAAAAACTCACAGTACATGTTTACTTAGCTAATTAAAGGTCTAAATTGATGCTATTCAACAATATATATCAACATCTCTAAGTATGTGAATGAGTGAAATTCTCAAATAAATATTATAAATCAAAGTATCAATAAGAAGCTGAACCTTACGTCGCAGGTTCCAATTCCATTGCTAAATGCTTTAGACAGGTTACTCCTATGAGACTGCATAAACCAAGATTCTGTGTCACGGTAGGTGTTAGCACAAAATGGATCTCATACTTCTTAAAGGCAATAAGTGCTGAGTACAAGTCTATATTTGCAGCTAATTCCATCCCAAGTGGTGGCACCATGAAATGACTGAAAAATGTATGATTAAGGCAAATAAACAAACATTAAACCATTACAGCAGTCTTATAAAACAAAAAAAAGCAAACTTTCTATTATCACAATTTTTTAAAACAAATTTCTTTTGCAATTTAACTGAGCAATATTTGTCCTTTTTTGTCAGTAAAGTATGATATTAAATAATTAAGACTTTTTGAGAACATCTATTTATAGCGAGTCCAGACAGCAGCACAATTCCCTGCCCATAATGCGAGCTCTTATGATAACACCTTGGCAAAAGAAGATTGTGACTTGCACATTGCTCCCCACACAGTGCTTAGCTTCTTTAACATGTTTAAGCTACATTCAAAATTCATTTCTATTTAATTTGAATAAGCTATCCTTACTCATGTTCACATGGATCTAATGGGAAGTAATTTAACGAGCAGTGAATTCATTCGAATTAAACATTTGAATAAACTCTCAGTGTGAACATTGAGCATGGATGCACCAAATGTCAAATGCGGCTTGACAAGCACAATCTAAATTAAAACTAAATAAGTATCTGCCCTCACCCTTACAGTCACACTGTCAATATATAATTAAATGGAACACTTCTAGTATACCGGTCCCCATAAATATGGCGCTAAAATAGGTGCCGCCGAAGGCAGTGTACAATATATAGACGATCGCGTGAGCGATCGACAAAATCGAAAAAGAAGCCACAAATTGCAAATTTGACCCAAAATTCGTGTTCCTTGTGAAAAATTGGGTTTACAAAACTGGCTTTTAAACACAGTTTTTTAAATGAGAATTAAAAGATTTTGTAAAATAACGTACATGTTTAGGAAGTAAATCTCCATCTTGCGTTGTTTAGGAATGTAGTCACATGATCAATTTTTGACGTAATCTCATAAATATTCATGAGATGCGTCACTTGTGTTTTGACGTAATGAAGAAATGCCTGATAGGACTCAAAGTGCAATGCTATTAAAATTGCGTGATTTTTGTGAGAAATACAGGGATTTAACAAATGTTAGCTAATTACTAGTCATCGATGGATTGAATTGTGCATCATTATCGATTTGAAAAGATAAAATTTATGAATAAGGGGCCTATTTGGACATGATTAGGAGGTCAGGATACGGAGCTGCAGTTAACGGTAAGTCGCTTTTATAATAACTTGCCTAAACTCAGCGCTAAAAATCGTCATGTTTCAAAAATTGAGTTGATTTACCCAAACTTTCATTTCTTAATCTTTCCTTTGTAAAGCAAAAATTTCATGAACTAAGCCAAAGTGTAAGATATCGGCACAATTCGACAGGCTGATACATGCAAGTTTTTTATCACAAAAGGCACATGCGCACACATAGTGGCTTTTGTAAGCAAAAATTACATAAATAAGCCCTAAGTCAGAATTAAAGAATACAGAGTGGATTTATTACAAAAGACAATTTTAAAAAATAAACAACCTAACCCTAATCACTCGATCAGATGCGTTTTGTTGAAGCGAGTGGGAAATTGCGGTTTGTTTACATTCTGCATAGCAACGGCAAGGGAAATAACTGCTCATGCGCAATCGCGTGATTCTGGGGACCGGCATACTAGAAACTTCCCAATTAGTTGAATATATTCTGTAACATTAAGTGCAGTTTGAATTATAGAGTGTGATCACTATCATAGATAGTAGGACTGTTGAAATTACATCCTCAAATTTAAAAAAAAATAAAATATAAAGCTGTGGGGATTTACAAGGCAAACAGAGAGCGTCTGAACTGTAAAACAGATAATATATCGGTGTGTCTGTGTATTTCTAATAACATCAATATACGTCACTGTCATGTAATCAGTATCGTGTAAATTTTAAGTAATAAAAATATTCTAACCTTCGTTCCAATGGTCCAAGCCAATCATACATTAAAATGTCGCCGTCAGCTCTTTCATCACTCGATACAATTATCCACTGGGGAATCCGGAGCAGAGTCAAGCGTGTTCATCCTTGTTAATGTGACAGTCAGAATTTCCTCGTAAACAATTCACACAAGATTCTTAGAATATATGAATCGGGATAATTCTGCTTAGAATAATGTTCCAGAGAAGTGACAAAGTACTTCGTAGCTGCAGATTAAATGAGTGTGCATTTCTACAAACGGATTCTTTGTGAGAAAATGTTCAACTTCACAAATCATTCTATTTTCAGTTTGTAAACCATGACAAACATGTGTCCGACGTCGACTCCAAGGGGCACACTAAAAACGGGATATACTAGACCTGATATTTACCTGACGTTTTAATTTTTAATTAAATGGTAATATTGAGTATTTTAAATTACTTATGTACAGACTTTATGACTTTGAGGCATATGCTATACAAAAATTCAATTGTTTGGAACATTTACAGACAAATTTGAATCAGGTCAAATAAGTGTTTAGTACATCGCGTCTTTAGTACCTTCCTATTTCCCACAATGCCGCGCGTTGTTTACAAACAAGCGCGAAAAAATCCTCTAAACTAGGTACTAAATTATTGTTGTGTACATTATCACATTTAAAAATTATTTGAATAAAAAAAAAAACAAAGAAACACCGAATCAAAACTATATCTTTTAGATGCATCAACTAAAAATGTGCACTTGTATGCAGTAAAGGCTTGGCTGGATATAGTAGACAACTTGTTCCTGAAAGGTTTCTCACATACATGTACTTGTTTTATGTAAAAAACAATTAAATATAGCTGGAAGTTTATTTCTTTTTATATCAAATGACAAGATTTTATAAGTTCGAAATTATTTCAGTCAAACTTTTTCATAATATACCAATATTTTAAGCTATCAGAAAAAACGTGTATGAGCTATTAACCCCTAATTATAGGGGCCAGCCCCTTTTCAATAATCTAATATGAAAGCTCTCGTAATTACACACAACTTTTGTTCTATATTTCTTACCAAATTATTCTCGGTTCAAAAGTTATTACACAAAAAGTAGCAAAAATTCAAGAAAAAAAAATACTAAAATTTGCCGTTTTATAGCTTCCAAACTTTAGGAAATCAGCTTATAATTTTATCGTTCTGCACATCTACAATGTATTGGCTACAAGTTCTCCAACTTTCGTGTAAATATCTTACGTCGTTCTTGAGATTTTTAGTGGAAACGAGACATCAAAATTATCAATTAAAGGGCAATAACTCACAATTAAAGGCATGCATCAAAAAATTGAAAACAGGTGTAAATAGGTTTAATTACAAGGTATCTAACCTGAAAGTTTCATAAAAATCAGTCCAAAGGTCTTTGAGAAATAGCCTGTCAAAAATCGAGTGGGAAAAAAAAAATAAAATAACTAGAGCAAAGCTCGTTGCAAAGCAACGAGTGGGTCTTCCTTCCTAGCGATAAGCAAAAGATTAAATGTTTCTGTCTAGATTGTCAACTTTGCTAACATTCTCTTTTTCGATTTGTCTCAGAAACCCTTACTTGAATTCTTTAATTTGGTGTGAGCATGAGGTCTAAAGGGTACTCTCTCTAACAGCATTCTTGAAATCGTATCCACAACAGTTTAACTTCCAATATTATGACTTTTGATATCGGATACATGTATATCATGTTTGTTGCAATTATGTTTGTGAAACGTGTCATACTACAGAAACATAAGTGTTTTGCTACATTACCATCTTAACCAGAAGTCTCTGTCGAGACTGTAGCTCTACTGGTATGTACTTATCAAAAACCATTGCACTATTGTATGTATCTTTGTGTAGTCTACTTGTGTGCCAACTTATTTTGAAATCAAACTAGAACTGTAAAAGGAGTAGCGTTTTTAAGGAATTTCACAGAAAATTCTACATGTATTTCTATTTTTAGTAACCATGGTAACACCATTCATCGAAATCAGAAACTTATGCACTATTCTATGTATCTTAGGGTAGTCTACTTGTGTGCCAAGTTATACTAAATCAGACCAAAACTGTAGAAGGAGTAGTGTTTTAAAGGAATTTCACGGAAAATTCTATTTATAGTAACCATGGCAACACCGTTCATCGAAATTAAAAACCGATGCACTATTCCATGTATCTTAGTGTAGTCTATTTGTGTGCCAAATTATTTTGGAATCAGACCAAAACTGTAGAAGGAGTAGCGTTTTTAAGGAATTTCACAGAAAATTCTTTTTTTAGTAACCATGGCAACATCGTTCACCGAAATTAAAAAACCGATGCACTATTCTATGTATCTGAGTGTAGTCTACTTGTGTCCCAAGTAATATTGAAATCAGACCAAAACTGTAGAAGGAGTAGCGTTTTTAAGGAATTTCACGGAAAATTCTATTTTTAGTAACCATGGCAACACCGTTCATCGAAATTAAAAACCCATGCACTATTCTATGTATCTTAGTGTAGCCTACTTGTGTACCAAGTAATATTGAATTCAGAGCAAAACTGTAGCAGGAGTAGCGTTTTAAAGGAATTTCACAAAAAATTCTATTTTTAGTAACCATGGCAACACCGTTCATCGAAATCAAAAACCAATGCACTATTCTATGTATCATAGTGTAGTCTACTAGTGTGCCAAGTTATATTGAAATCAGACCAAAACTGTGGAAGGAGTAGCGTTTTAAAGGAATTTCACAGAAAATTCTATTTATAGTAACCATGGTAAAACCGTTCATCGAAATCAAAAACCCATGCACTATTCTATGTATCTTAGTGTAGTCTACTTGTGTGCCAAGTTATATTGAAATCGGACCAAAACTGTGGATTGAGTACCGTTTTAAAGGAATTTCAAAAAAAATTCTATTTTTAGTAACCATGGCAACAATGTTCTTCGAAATTAAAAACCCATGCACTATTCTATGTATCTTAGTGTAGTCTACTTGTGTGCCAAGTTATATTGAAATCAGACTAAAATTGTAGGAGGAGTAGCGTTTTGAAAAATTGTTTACAGACGGACAGACAGACAGACAGACGGACGCCGGACGCATTACTTTCGCATAAGCTCTTCTGGTCTCTGACCAGTAGAGCTAAAAATGGCTTTAAAATCATTTAATATACAATATAACTAGGTAAATAAAATAAACAAATTATATAATAATTCAAAAAATCCAAATGTATTTACAATAATGATGAACAATCTTCATTAGTTGCAATCAGTAAGTAGAACAATACTTTTATAATAAACGCACAGAAATGTGTTGTGTATGTTTCGAATTAGCAGCTTTCCACTAGCAACTGGTGGTACCTCAATAGGAGTGTAAAATTCTCTGAAAGGTATATTGTAAACATATTACATATGGCTGTGTATTCTTTTTTAGCGGCTTTGGCGGAATGCAGCAATCACTAAATCAAGTACAAAGCTAAAAGTCTTGTACATAAACATAAATAAGAATATCTACGCTAACTTATTCAAAAGTCAATTTCCACCAAATATTGTACAAGCTAAATATAATACATTTACAGCATTAAAGAAACAAATCTCTTTGAAGGTATTGCCCTGCATAAGAACAATTTGAATCCCCTACACTAAGGATGCTCTGTGCCAAGTTTCACTTTGGTTCTGGAAAATGATATTGTGAAATTTTAGACAATGATGATAATGGATAAAATTATGTTTTTTAAAAAATTTACTGGTTCCTTTAGCTCAGATGGGCTAATAAGTATGCAACAGGCACAGTTTTGCAGTTGACATTGAAATGCGACTGGACATCTCTTCAATCTTGTTTTAGAAAACTACATGTACATGCCCTATGTACTGAATTCCTTGGAATCATACACATGTTTATGCCTTTAATTAGTTGTATGTGCCAAAATAATTTTTTTTACATTATACTTTAAAAAATACACATACATGTATTACACGATCTTCTATTCCTCAGTCCAGTCCAATACGAAAAATCGTAATATTACTAAAATTCGTAATATAAGCAATTTCTAACTCTTCTAAGAGTTACTGCCCTTTTTCTGATACAACCTCTTTGTTATGTTTCATCAGAGATTATTGGTCTCTGGTTTCATCATTATGATATCATGGATATGTATGGTTAGTGGATTGTCTTTGTTTTGGTGCATTTGATTCAAGTGCAAGTGGATTCAGAGCCTAGTGAGAGTCTTACAAGTTATCTCTCGTAAAATCTCGTTGTTTGAGATGAGGGTCTGATTTTCAGGGTAGACTTCGGGAAAAATATAGGGAATTCGGGGATTATAGACCATTGTGACAAGCTTGAGGATACATTGAAATTTTATGGAAAATTGTTCCTATCCTTGGGAAAATTCTTATATAAGAATAATGAAACAAAATGTTCACTCACCCATTACCATTGTTACTTTCTTTTTGCATTTCCATACTTTTCGATAGACGTCACTGACCAAAATGACCACGTGATACTAGTACCATTGGGGCATAATGTATTTCTGACGTCATACTTCCATGAACATCATTCCTTTTCTTTCAATGCTTTATTTTGTCTTGCATTACGAAAACTCGTAATATAGTCTCTCTCAACTTGCTATATTACAAGTTTCCGTAATTTAACTATATTACGAAAACTCGTAATATAAGAATAATATTACGATATTTTGTATTATTATATGATTGAATAATTTCCATCTCTCTGATTGGCTGAGATCCAACTATGTTAGAAAAATACTACGTTGTATTGACCTGCACGTGACGTTCCAGGTCAATACAAGGATTTATTTCCTCTACATTGATCTAAAAGTAGATTGGGAAATTCCAAATTGATACAAATTGTTTTGGAAAGCTATTTAAACGACTGTGATTTTTTTTTCATGTGAAAAAAACATAAGCGAATATATATTTTAGGGTGAGGGTGGTAAGAGAGGATGCAGGGACCCCCTCCAACACTTTAACTGAACAACATGTTGTTTTTTTATTTGGCAGTCAGTTTTCCCTGATAATACTCCTTCCTTTCAAAATCTATCCTATAAAAAGACTGACATTATATTATTTTTTCATGGCAACTAAAATTGAAAAAAAAAAACCATTTCAAATTTATAAGACTGGTAAGGTTTATTCACATTTTAATTCTGTTTCTCTCTTGTATTTGGCGAGGACTTAATTAAATGCAAGTTAACAAGTAATGAGCTGTATCATTTTATCAGTGAATCATATAATAAAACAATTATTGCTGTTTTTTTTTCGGTCAATACAATGATTTAGCCATCTTCGAAGTACAATATTCACCTCGCCCTTCGGGCTCGGTGAATATTGTACTCCTCAGAT